>NC_089809.1:33891180-34191180 GCF_029633855.1 Hoplias malabaricus | reverse complement strand
TTATGACACGACTGTTGACGCCAGCATTGTTTTGAAATCTGAGGGAGCTTACCCTGTGATGTCACTTGGAAAGGTCAGTTTGGGATTGGTTTAGACTGAGCCAATCCTTAATGTGCTGTCATTTTCATTGTTTCATTTTCATATTTCCTCCAGTCCTTCATGGGCTACTGACAGGGATTTCCTAAAGTTCCCTTACCATGGCGTCTGTGACCAAAAGCATCTGTCAGCTATTACGTTATTATGTTTGACTAGAAAATTATCTCTGTCAGAACAAAACCTTTTGTCGCTAGCTTAGTAACTTTACAGAAGGAGAAATATACTTTTACTTCCATGCTGTAAATCCCACCACCAGCCCCCTGCTGTTAGACAGTGACATTGGTTTTATACAGCAATTCTACAAGTCGTTTATCAGTCAACAGTAATGAGCAACAACAAATTGATATAAGATTTAGTTTTTAATCATTGATTTAGTTCCTACCACAAAAATATATCTGCAACAGAATTGGGAATAGACTGCTGCCAAGAAACAAACATTTTTCTGCACACTAGTAGGCTACTTTGTGTAGGTCTACTTTACTGTAGGCTTGCTGCTTAGGTCATTAGATCAAAACTAACAGATGTATAAGATAAAATAACACTTCATTCATATAAATGAAAATGGTAGATCATGACAATGAAAAAGGGCAGCACGGTGGTGCAGCAGGTAGTGTTGCAGTCACACAGCTCCAGGGACCTGGAGGTTGTGGGTTCGAGTCCCGCTCCAGGTGACTGTCTGTGAGGAGTGGGTGTGTTCTCCCCGTGTCTGCGTGGGTTTCCTCCGGGTGCTCCGGTTTCCTCCCACAGTCCAAAAATACATGTTGGTAGGCGGACTGGCGACTCCTAGGTGTGAGTGAATGTGTGACTGTGTGTGTTACCCTGTGAAGGACTGGCGCCCCCTCCAGGGTGTATTCCTGCTTGCGCCCAATGATTCCAGGTAGGCTCTGGACCCACTGCGACCCTGAATTGGATAAGCGCTTACAGATAATGAATGAAGGAAATCATAGTAGGAGATTTTATTCTAATCAATTTTGGAGCATTTTGGCAGTGACCGTACCAAGAGGCCATTGATTTTCCAATGACTTTTTAGAGAAACATTAACTGTACAAGCTGAACTATTGAACTATTCAAATTTGAAGCAGTATGATCAAGATGTAGACTGCAGTAGTTAAACCCATTAATTTTCCAGTCCAATTTCTTGACTATTTTCTTTTTTCATACAACTCAGGAACAGCTGGGACAACAATGTTCTGGACACTAGTATTGCCCACACGTCATCTGATGCCTTGGTTATTAGCCTGAATTCCCATTAGTGAAGATGTGTGTTTCTGTAGTAGTCATTATTCATTAGGGCTGGGTGATACATCCTGTGTACCAGTGCACAGCACTCCCACAGCTTTAGTCTGGGACACAAATGTCAAATCATCATCAATAATGAGGAATAAGAAGGAATAACCCACCTCTGCAATAGTTCTAACTTCTGCTATTTCCCTGGAGCATTGCTCATTTAAAGTCTGTAACCGACTTGCAGTCATATACAAAAGTTTGGGTGCACCAGGTCAAATTAGCTCTCTCGTTGATAAACTAGCTGAAAATGAGTGAACAAATCATCCACAGAGGACACACCTCTACTCATTCATTTGTTTGCTTAATCTACCTGTTGAAAATGTGCGCATATTTTTACTCAGGAAACCAGGAGTGTCTTGTATCAGTGTCCAAGCGTTTTTATGCAGCTGTATTAACATACACTTTATCATGTACAAGTTTACACTCACGTCTGGGTTTAACCTTCTCATACTGCTGCTGAAAACACAGACTAGGCATTGCCCAGACTGCCATCCGTATTCACAAATTATGTTAGTTGTTAAACTGACATGAAGCCTTCAGTTCAGCTGCTGAGGTCCTAACCAATGTACAGCTCACTTGACTGAATCTGCCTAGATACCACAGAGAAAAACACTCCTGACTGGGCAGGTTTCAGTTGGGTGTTTCAAAATGTTCATCATTCATTCATTCATTATCTGTAAGCGCTTATCCAGTTCAGGGTCAAGGTGGGTCCAGAGTATACCTGGAATCATTGGGCACAAGGCGGGAACACACCCTGGAGGGGGCACCAGTCCTTCACATTCACTCACACCTACGGACACTTTTGAGTCGCCAATCCACCTACCAACGTGTGTTTTTGGACTGTGGGAGGAAACCGGAGCACCCGGAGGAAACCCACGCGGACTCAGGGAGAACACACCAACTCCTCACAGACAGTCACCCGGAGGAAACCCACGCAGACACAGGGAGAACACACCAACTCCTCACAGACAGTCACCCGGAGGAAACCCACGCGGACACAGGGAGAACACACCACACACCTCACAGACAGTCACCCAGAGGAAACCCACGCGGACACGAGGAGAACACACCACATTACTCATAGACAGTCACCCGGAGGAAACCCACGCAGACACAGGGAGAACACACCAACTCCTCACAGACAGTCACCCAGAGGAAACCCACGCGGACACGAGGAGAACACACCACATTACTCACAGACAGTCACCCGGAGGAAACCCACGCGGACACAGGGAGAACACACCACACACCTCACAGACAGTCACCCAGAGGAAACCCACGCGGACACGAGGAGAACACACCACATTACTCACAGACAGTCACCCGGAGGAAACCCACGCGGACACAGGGAGAACACACCACACACCTCACAGACAGTCACCCGGAGGAAACCCACGCAGACACAGGGAGAACACACCAACTCCTCACAGACAGTCACCCGGAGGAAACCCAGGCAGACACAGGGACAACACACCAACTCCTCACAGACAGTCACCCGGAGGAAACCCACGCGGACACAGGGAGAACACACCAACTTCTCACAGACAGTCACCCGGAGGAAACCCACGCGGACACAGGGAGAACACACCACACTCCTCACAGACAGTCACCCGGAGGAAACCCACGCGGACACAGGGAGAACACACCACACTCCTCACAGACAGTCACCGGAGCGGGAATCGAACCCACAACCTCCAGGTCCCTATTCACTAAGCTAAGATGACATTTAGGGACACAATTTTTTTTCTGATTGATGTCATAATAATAACCGCAAGAGACAGTACCTACAGTAACTCCAGTTTGTTGTAAGACATTCATTCAGTGCAGAGCATTATGACACTGCAAAGTATTTGCAAACAACTTCAGTTTGAACCTTCTTAATAAGGCCCAGCACTACAACTCAAACTGCATCCTAAAGAGAGGGAACAAAAACATAAAACCAGCAGGTGCTGAACATCACTGAGTGCCAAAGTTATGCTATAATTTTAGACATGTGTTAGTTTATGTTTCCGTTATTCCGCTGTGGATAATAGCCCTATGCTGATGACAGCGATCCAGCACATCTTTGTAAAAACACGGAGAAGCTGGCAGTCTTCCGATAGTTGGCACCCTCTTCTGTAAATGACCACAGTCTGAAATCACTGGGATTCACGCAGCGTTGTTAAACGTCCTCATTTCTAAGGTCCATGCCATGCATTCCACTCCATTCACACGTCTCAAAACGCTGAGGGTGATATAGACATCTTTTTAAAACACTAATGCCCTTTGATGCCTTGAAAATACAGTTGACACAGCGCTTAAATGAGCCGCTAGTGCGGTGTTTACATGGAAAATATAGTCAGTTATCAGACTATTTTTCAAATCAATGCATCACCTAGACTCCTCAAACACACCTTCCTTATCATCTCCCACTAAATAATACACTGTTTAAACCATGCAGCTGAACTACAGACCATCAACAGCACAAGCAGGAAACCAGACTCGCAGTCTACAGACATATGATACTATATCATTCACAGACGGTCCTTCCTTTCCTTCTTATTTACCACCTGCTCTTAGTCAGTGAAGCAGACTCAGCGTTCAGATCAACTCCGACAGCTCAGAACCGACGCCAGGTTTTCACAGGCACTGTGCGTTACTGACATTTCACACATGAATCTGCTTCTTCTTAAAAGTTGTAAATTAGTTTTAGTTTTTGAACAAAAAACTAGTTTTTTATTTATTTATATTTTTTTTTGTATATTTTAATCAACATCAAAATATGTGAAGTACAATGAACACATGAGAAGAAATGGTATTCCTCTCATGTGTAAAATGTACAACTATGTAAATGATGAGAAAAATAAGTATTTTATATTGTTTTGCTGATATAATTGTGCAAAGTATAGTTATGTTGTAGTCATATAGTTATAGTTATGTATAGCCATCTCAAATGTTGGGGCACCCCTACTCCAAGGCTACGCTCTGTTGATTGATTCTCTAACATTTAGTTTACGTCCTCCTCTACAGAGAACACACTCCTGCACTGGGAGTGATGCTCAAACCCAGAAAAACAGAAGCTGGACTCTCACGTGCAGAAATGTGCCACAGTTTGATCAGTGGATGGTGTTTACTTCTTTTCCCTCAGGAAATCAACAGTGCATGCAGTGAACTGACCACTGAGTGTCCGCACTCCTGCGCCGGGCAGTGTGTAACTGTGTAGATGAGTGTTATTGCAGATGACCACGCTGTACTTACTCTGACTCTCGAATTTTCTGATGATTGTGTCCAGGAAGGTGTTCTGGGGCGCCACGTGCCCCCTCCTCACCGGCATTCTCACTCACAGCATCACACACACACACTCACACTTACTCTCGCTCGCTCACACTCTCACTCACTCATACACACTCTCTGAGTCCGGATCTCGCGCTTTTCTCTCTGTTCCAGTCTCGAGGCCCGAACAGCTTTTGCGCGTCACTGTTTTTACTCCAACAACACGGTCCCGAGTCTCCGCATCATCACTTCTGCTGCTCTCCTCCTCTCACTCCGGTCTTCTCTTCCCCTCCTCTCTCCTTTCTCCTCCTCCTCCTCTTCTTTATAGAAGAAGCCCCCCTCTCTCTCCTCGAGCTCGTGCTGTTTATATTGTAGACGCTGGTCCTCACGCGCCTTCCTCGCGGCTTTGAGAGGAGCAGGAAAAGCGCGGCGTCAGCACCTACACAACCGCAAACAATTAACGCAAAAACTTCCAAACTAAAAGTCCGCCTCAGAACGCGGAGCAGTCGCGAGAGGAGACACGGGGAAGCGCTCCGTTCATCCGCGAGGACGACTAAAACAGTCTCGTGAAGCGCGAGGCACTGATTGGCTCAAGGCGCCGAGGACAGGTGCTGTGTGTGTGTGTGTGTGTGTGTTTCCAGGTGTGTTATGGTCGAGCCTCGCTGTCGCTCTCTGTCTCTCTCTCCCTCGCTCTCTTTCTCTGGAACAAACAGCAGAAGCGAAAAAAAGAGCAGAGCGCGAGGCCGTGCGTGTGTGTGCGCGCCCGCGTGCCCGCCCCTTCTCCTCGGGCTTTGTGTGTTTGAGCGCGGGGGTTTCACACTGTACGCCTCTACGTCACCGTGGATGTGGGGTTTCCCTACCGGCGCGAAACAAAGGAGGAATCGACACACACACACACACACACAGGAGAGCACGCACGACACGCCCCCCCCCCCCCCCCCCACACACACACAGGAGAGCACGCACGACACGCCCCCCCCACACACACACACACACACACTCACACTGGTCTATGTGCTTGCGAGAAAGTCCAGGGGCTTCAATATTACTGTAGCCTCCATCCTCCAAACGGCACCTGGCTCGTCATTTTGTGGAGTTCATATACACACCATGACCACATGACAGTACACACACACACACACACACATTGTTCTGCAGGATTCCCTCAAGTGCAGCGCAACACACGCTTTCCCTAATTGTGTCAAAAAGAGAAAATGAGGGGTCTACAGTGCGTCCACAAGGGGGCGTCACGCAGTCTCCGTCTTTAACCCATATTTAGTCAGGAGCACGCGCGCGCACACACACACACACACACAAACGGCTGTCTTTAAAGAATCCCACCAGTGAGATGATCCAGCCTGCCCTTCTCCTCCCCCACCTTACTCCTTCACCACCATCATCCACCTCTCTCTCTCTCTTTCACATACACACACGAAAACACGTTTCACTTTGTATTGCTATCTTTAAGGGCTCATTATTCCTTCACAATGAATGTCCTAGATTTTTCCACTTCTGTTTGAATAGAACAATGAAACCAAAAACAGCCCTAATGTATACACGACCTGCTCAGAGTGAAAGTCTGCTTTTGTTAATGCATATTTAAGACACATATGTAATGAGTTCTTTTCTGATTTGACTTCCCTGAACTGAGCTTCATTTAAAAAGCCAGCCAGACTGAAACCATACTTCTAGCTTCAGAGGGAATTAACTGGCAGGGCTAACGTTTCACAGAGGGAATAATCTATAGACAGAACGCAGGGATTTCAGAATGGACTGTTCTTTTGAATTCTGTATATGAAGTGCACAGAGCATTAATCTTTACTGTTACAACAGTCTAGGTTATGTTTGTAGCTACTAGCTACATTAGGGTGACCAGATGTGAAATGCTGAAAAAGAGGGTGGTGGGGGGGGGCTTAGCTGAACCTATGTGTGATTTTAAGTCCTTTACACCTTTATTTGCTACACAAAACATGGGAATTTCTTTTTTAATTCATCCGAGAACTTTTACGTTTCGGCATAGCTGCTCGAGATGAGGGTAGGTACATAAGCTTTGCCTGACGTAAACAAGGACTACTGACGTGCAGACTGACCAATTAAATGTTTACAGAGAGGGTTATCGACCAATAACGGTGGCTCTACAGTCAGACCGTCCAATCAGAAGATTTTTAGGCTACTTCACCACGCCCCCTTCTCACTCAAGCGAACCAATCGGAGTAGGGGAGGGCGGGACTAGTTTGTGAACGAAACTTCTCGAAGTTCTATGTAAGCTCTAGAAAAACAAAATCCCGGACGTTTGTAAAATTGTGCCCGGGCATTTTTTTAAGTCTAAAAAACAGGACATGTCCGGATTAAAGAGGACGTCTGGTCACCCTAAGCTACATCACTTCTGCAGGTTTTTAGAAGTTGATGTCTGGTTGCCATTTTGTGACTATGTTGTAGCATTGTTTTGGTGCCAATATTTCAAATAATGTAGGTTGACTTAGTGGACAAAAAATCCAGAGGGGAAGAAGAAGAAGAAGAAAAAAGATGAAGAAGAAGACAACAAAAATAAATTAAAGAACAAAAATCAAACAAGAAATCATTAATTAGCCAATCTGGTTTTACTGGCACATTCAGAGAAATGTTTATTAATGTGCACTATCCCTGCAAATCTGAATAAATTAATAATATAAACAGTGTCAAATAGAGATTAGAATCCAAAACTATTCTTTTATATTAAATTTTTTGTTTACATTTTTTAAATAAAAACTTCAGCTACAGATTATTTTTCTTCATTATAATCCTTACATTTCTCCATCATCTCTGGGATGTTTAGTCACTGTAAAAGGGCTAACTACATACACATAGACAAACAGTATACAATACATACACAGAGTACATACACATTAAATTCCCTTCATTTGCTCCCTTTCATTATTAACACATTAGTTATAAATCTAGTCACATGGACATCTTTCAGCCCCAGGTGTGGCTCCTTCATAAAGCACTAGTAACCTACATTTTTTTTTACTGAAAACAGCAGAACAAATATATTAAAGTAATTACTCAGTAAAAACACTTATCTTTGGTCACAATACACAGTGAACAGCATGGGATTTGGTCAGGGTCTAATAAAGCTCAATCACGTATAAAAAAAAGCACTAATAAAAAATGATTATTTCATAAAAGTCATAATTTAAAAGCTGTACAGAATACAGAAATATCCAAGAGCTTCAGAAAGTACTCTATAAAAGTAATTCAGTCATATAATGACTACAGGCTACATAAACACACACTGGAGGTGGTACAAGGTTTGTTTTTCTTTCCAAAGCTGTCCATCCCTCCAACAGAACTCAGCGTTTAGACAGGTCTCCTCCTGTGGGAAAAAGAACAGAGAACACGGAATCAACAGCAGTCAGATGCTGAGTACCACCTAAGATCTTATCAGAAAATGTGTCCATTCTGTGGCCAACTTGTCAGTGATTTCCACTCATACTATGCCTTGCTCTCTGTGACTGTGGAGACACCTATAAACCCAAAGGCAAAGGAAATGTATTTGTTATCACTGCTAAAATATAGATTGCTTGATGCCAACCTGACTACAACAACCTTTTATATTCATCCAACTAGACACCAGTCTGTGACTACACCTGCTGCTCGGGTGGATTAGCCAGAGAGGAAGAATATTAGTGAATCATCAAAAAAAACATGTCACACAGTCAGTGTGCACCATCTGATAAAGCATTATTTGATAGTGTACCTTCCAGCCTCCATTAGAGGCTTACTTCATTTTGAATACTGCTGCTACAGTGCATTAGAAGAAACATGGCCCTGTAAGACTGTATGATGACAAATGTGACCCGCAAAGTGACAGGCAAAGCTATTCAATTAGCTAATGAAATCAGCCGCATTGATGAATGGCCTAATGCGTAATTGCTGGGGGATGGAGACCCTGATGCAATTAAGCATGTTTGAAATGCAAACATGCGTTACAGGGAGGGTAGTTGAGTTTCATCTAAATGCCGAGACAAGAAACACAAAGAACGCTCTCCGGTGATGGAGAGCAGAGTTGTTGTCACGACAACAGAACATGAATATCCTGGATACTGTAGCTCTATTCTGATTCAGTCTAATGGTGGAGATACAGAGTGTGGCTGATATGAAATCTTTAGTGGGATCGTTTTAGTTGTTTTGCATGTTGTTGAACACTGGAAATGCTGTGTGCCATTTACATGTTGGCAGTAAAATCATTGCAGGACAAATCATGGTGAGAGTACAGCAACCATAAATTTAGTAAAATGTTAAAAGTTTTGGGCTCTTTGGGCCGAATGTTGCTCAGTATTCACTATGTGAATTTTGCCCTGGCTGTGAAATGCTGGATATATTCACACAAAAATGAAATTCTATATTATAGCGCCATGTCAGTAATGCCATTTGTCCTGTTAATGGAATAATCTTTGCCTGTCATGCTACATCGGTTGACCAGCTAGTTGACAGGCCAAGCAACTCCTCTTTATTATCAGAGACTTTGAAATCCATTACCTACTTTGTGATTCTCTGCAAAATTGCAATAAAAAATATTGGAAACTAATGTGTGTTGCCCTGGTTTGTACTAGCGCCCCCTACAGGGTGTGTTCCCACCTTGTGCCAAGTGATTCCGGGTAGGCACCGGACCCTCTGCGACCCACTGAATTGGATAAGTGGTTACAGACAATCAATGAATGAATGATTAATGGAAACTAAACGCTTGAAATGTGTGTTTAGTGGTACTGAATAATTGGACATCAGTCAGAGAGGGATCTAATCTTGGTTCTTTTGGTCCAGTAATAGAGTCTGAAAAACAATTATAGCCATCACGATGACATCACTCAAGAGGAGAACCATTTGTTGACATGTTCTCATCAAAAGCTGCCATTTAGAATTTATCTTAGAGGACCCCTGGTTTAGACTGTGTGATAATCATTAAGATAATGCTGTCGTAACAAGAAATCACAAGTCTGTTGTGTACATGTAATGTCTAAAGTGTCTAGTTTGCCTTAGATAGCAATAAACCCAGGGTGAATATTAAATGGCTCACTACAATATGTTATGTAAGTTACAAAATTATGGTTCCTACATCCAATCAGAGTGCTGTTCAAATACAGAAATGTGCACAAGTTTCATGCCCTTGTCCTGTCATGTCTGTTTTCCCCGCCATGTGCTCTCTTGACACATGGCTCTGTTTGTTATTGTCCATGTCTCCGCCCATGTCCCGCCTTTGTTCCTCCTCATCGTCAGTGTTTTAATTATATCCTGCCCCTTCATTATCTTTTCCAGGTGTCCGTTGTCACGAAGTTCTATGTAAGCTCTAGAAAAACAAAATCCCGGACGTTTGTGAAATTCCGCCCGGACATTTTTTTAAGTCTAAAAAACAGGACATGTCCGGATTAAAGAGGACGTCTGGTCACCCTAAGCTACATCACTTCTGCAGGTTTTTAGAAGTTGATGTCTGGTTGCCATTTTGTGACTATGTTGTAGCATTGTTTTGGTGCCAATATTTCAAATAATGTAGGTTGACTTAGTGGACAAAAAATCCAGAGGGGAAGAAGAAGAAGAAGAAAAAAGATGAAGAAGAAGACAACAAAAATAAATTAAAGAACAAGAATCAAACAAGAAATCATTAATTAGCCGATCTGGTTTTACTGGCACATTCAGAGAAATGTTTATTAATGTGCACTATCCCTGCAAATCTGAATAAATTAATAATATAAACAGTGTCAAATAGAGACATGGGCGGAGACATGGACAATAACAAACAGAGCCATGTGTCAAGAGAGCACATGGCGGGGAAAACAGACATGACAGGACAAGGGCATGAAACTTGTGCACATTTCTGTACTTGAACAGCACTCTGATTGGATGTAGGAACCATAATTTTGTAACTTACATAACATATTGTAGTGAGCCATTTAATATTCACCCTGGGTTTATTGCTATCTAAGGCAAACTAGACACTTTAGACATTACATGTACACAACAGACTTATGATTTCTTGTTGTCTATGTTAGGTATTTAAGTCCCAATGTCTTACTTCCTGTGGTTGGTCATTCGTTTCTCAGTCATTGTGTTGCTTGGTCTAGTCTGTCTGTCTCTACTAACATTTGTTTCATTTCCAGTTGTTGTTTCCCTCTGTTTGTTTCCTTGGTCCTCCATTTGTATTCCACTGTCGTTGTGTTGTTTCCTTTGTCATCGTTTCGTTTCCGCTGTTCGTTTCCCAGGTCATGTTTTTTAGTCTAGTCTGTCCATCTCTGCTGTTCTTTGTTTAGTCCACTTTTGTTTTGCTTCCATTGTTGCTTTGTCATGTCGCTCAGTCCGGTCTCTGTCTCTGTCGTTTCATGCTGTCGTTTAATTCCCCAGGTCATGTTGTTTAGCCCTCTAGTCTGTCTGTCTCTGCTGTTTCTCGTTTCAATCCCTAGGTCATGTTGTTTAGCCCTTCTAGTCTGTCTGTCTCTGCTATTACTCGTTTCGTTTTTCATTGTCATGTTGCTCCCAAGTCTGTCTGTCTCTGTTGATCCTCGTTTAGTTTTGTTCTCTGTTTAGTCCTCTGTTTAAGACTCGGTTTAACTCTCTAGTGTGTTTGTCCCATTTGCTCTAGCTCTCCGTATTCTAGTTTAGTTTGTTTAGCTCCCTTTGTCTACGCCTCTGTCTTTTTGTCAAAGTCTCTGTCTGTATCTGTTTTGTTATATTTCCTTTGTATAAATAAAACGTCCGCCTCGCGTTCCTGACAAGTTTGTGTGGGTAAGCCAATATTTCAATCCTATGTAGTGAAGCTATCAGGAAGCTATTACAAATTCCACAATAGAGTGGAAAACAAACCTGGCACACCGTTGGCTTTGCAATAACCCCATATTAGAATGCTTGTGTCTAATATGATTTAATTTGGTTAGCAAAAATTATACTATTTAAAGGAACAAATTATAGTATGACAGAAAGTTAAAATATTCAGGAAATAATGGGTTACTGCACATTCCTCCCTTCTTTCAGCAGTCCATGGTTGCTGGGCAACAGTAACATACAAATTATATTTCAGATTTTTTTCAAAATACTCATTCATTTAAAAACATCCATCATTTTCTTAAAAGCAATAAGCCATCTCAAGCTGCATGGAGACGTTTGTGAGTTTTAACTTTGTATTATGCCCTACAAGCAGAGGCATAGTCAGGGTCACGGTTAACTGGGTGTATGTCTGTGCCCCCTTCAGCCCCTTTACCCACCCTGGCAACTGGTACACTCGCAGCTGTGTATGACGGGCAGCACCACGGGTTCACTCTCTCCATTGGCACAGTGCAGACTCAAGAAGCGTACGGGACTCTCGGGGTCCAGCCTATAACTGCAGCAGTCACATACAGCCTGCAGGTAGGGCTCCTGACAAGAGACAAAGTGAGAGATAAAAAAAAAATATGAAAGTGAACATTGGAGTAGAAGACAAGGCAAAGGGAGGTCATGCTGTAAAGTGTAGAGATGAACACAGAGGGAGAAAACAAAAGATTTTAAAAAGGCAGTTTAAGGAGTGAAAGACAGATTTGAAAGAGAGCAAGAATAAGCCACAGAGGAAAGAATGAAGAAAAGGATGAGTGCAAAAGGAATGGGATGGGGGAGTGGTGGAGTAAATGCATATGGAAGGAGAAAAGTAGAATCATCAACAATCCAAATGGTATTATCTTCAAGCTACATTTATTTTCCTAACAATGAACCTGCTCTCTGCTCGAGGAGGACTGCAGAATAATTTAAGGCAATGCCAGGGGTATGTCACTATGTGGTCAAAGGCAGCATAAATGTGGTCCAGCTAAGGATTTTGGGAGGTTTAAGAATGGCGATAAAAGAACAAGAGGAGAATAAATAGGTGCTAAAACAAGGCAGGATGGACCTACCCTAGTTCTCTGATTCTCGTCTCCATGGAAACTTGAGAGACTTTGTGAGCAGAGACATATTTTTAAACAGTGGCACCAAACAGATTGAAAACATAGGCTTCTCAAAATTTGATGAGTGGATGAAGGAAAGATGAGGGAGGCATGTAATGTATGTCACTCAGATAAAGGTCACTATGTTTAAATGGATGACTAATATATACACACACACACACACACACACAAACACACACACTATTAAATGGAACCTCCATGCATCAACCTGGCCTAATGGTTGTGAATCTCTTTCTTTTTGGTGGCAACCATGGCCTAATGGTTGGAGAACTGGGCTTAGGACCAGAAAGACACTGGTATGATCCCCTTAACCGGAAAGTGAGTGTGAAGTGAGAAAATGAAGAGTGCTGCCTCCTACATCCACAGCTGGGGTTCCCTTTGGTAAGGCACCTAACCCTTAGCTGCTCTCTGGGAACTGGGATAGCTGCCCAGTTTTGCTGCAGATGAGTTAAATGAGGATGCACAATTTCGTTGTGAATGAAAAAAAAAAAAGCTAGATGTTTTATTTGTGAGTAGCACAACAGAACAATAGCACCACTGTTCAAAACAACTTTTTCAAATGATAATGAGCCACTGTTTACACCAACACTAGACACACCGCAGAGAGGGACAAGGAGCAGAAATTGTCATTTACTCAGTTTTCTTTGTGTCTTACGCCACTTAACCTCCTCTTCCACTTCCACTTCTCATATAATCAGCGCTTTGTTGGGTTTACACAAACTCATATTATAAATCAATACTTATGTGTAAATTTCCACTCGTGATGCTTTCACGATCAAATCTATGCATGTGATCTTTCAATAAATGAGGCCCCTGGTCTTGGACCAGAACTTTTTGTAAATAAAATCCTTGGGCTTTTACTAACCCAACCTCTCCTAACAGTAGAGCATATCTTAGATCAGTTGTCCCACTGGCATTACTGACCTGTGACTATGCAGTGAAAAAAAAACTGACCCAGAAAGAGTATGCTTAATATATCCCTCGATTATAACCTTCACAGCAGCTGCCAGTCTGTGTAGGAGACTCTTAAGCATGACCTTAATACTGAGTTCATGTTTAATGAGTGTTGATGCAGCAGTTTATTATAGACCTGTAAACTCATCTGAAACCACACAACCACAAAGAGAAACTTAGATTTACATAGTCCCTCACTGGGATCTTCTTATATAGGTCTTGGGGCAGATTACCTCCAAAATAACATCTGTTCCAGACAAACAGCGCCCCCTGCAGAAGCTGACTTCTACATTGTCCAGGCGGCAGTCACCCTTGGTGATGTTCCTGACCTCCGTGTGGCGGTGACACTGGGTCTGTGGCTCTTCTGGAGGAAGAAGGTAAAAAAGGTTTCTGAGGGTTACTGATGAATGAGGGCCAGTGGTAGCACCTGCTAACTGTAGCCAGATTGTGTACACATATCTAATCTAATTAAATAAAAACTAATTTAAGATGTCTACCAACAGACACCACTTAAAACCATGAGTTTTACTAGAAAAAGAGACCAAGAGGAAACATAAAGGAATTATAATTCCACTATATGATTTAGCTGGCTACTCATTTTTTTATTTCATTTATTTATTTATTTCATTTGTTTGAGCTAATTTGTTTTATTTTAAGCTTTATGCATCTACTTGTGTTATAACGTGAGTGAGCATATGTTCTATTTTTAAAAAAGCAAATCTGGGATATTTGAGGTTTGTCACAATCAAATAAATTCTGTGCTTTTCTCCTCAAATAGCTGTACAACACCATTCCAGCAACGAATACTGGAAAAGCAGCATCTGGACTATATCCTTCTTATTTTTGCATATGTTTCTACATTGGAAAAGTAATGTTAACATTTGTAACTGCTGAGGATCTGCTGAGGAGCTCAAATTTCTCTTGGTTAATGTACTGCACTCCTTGCACTTATAACTTTTCTGTTGACTCTTCCAGTTTCTCCCAGTTGCTTCTCTTAGTTTATATGAAAGAATTGGCAGGTCAGGAGTAACAATTCTTTAAACACACTCACGCACACACACACACCAGAATTAATACAGTGCAAGAAACTGTCCATTGCACTTGAGGATTCAAGAACTGCTGACAAGCTTGGAGAATTCTTGGGAGGCTGCGCAGGAGCACTAATAACAGTGCATGTGTAAGTTGATGTAAGACTTTGTCCATCATCTGCTCATTCCTACCTGTGTATTCTTTCCTGCAGACGGGGCAACACTGTCCAGCCTCCAGCACCTTGACTTCGCCCTGGGAACAGAGCAGAGGAAAAGAGCAGAGGATCACAGTCAGCAATGAGCACCTCAGAATAGCACACTGCTATCCGTGATTCATCTCCCAAGAGATGGCCACTGACAGCAGGAAGAGCCATCGGGCACCAACGCCCGCCACACTACAACTCCCATGGTGGTCTCTAGTGGTCCTGCCCCCGGGGGTGGCACGAGGATTGGGCTAAAAAGGCCCAGAGAATCATTTAAAGTTTAATGCTAGGAGGACTGCTAGGAAGACTAAATAAAACCCTAGCAGTACTGTCCAAAAAGAGTGGCCTGGGAGAAGATTTTTATTTTAAATTGGGAATGCAGTATCAAATCCTCTGTTTAACTGTAACTTAAAGTTAAATCAACACCGTTCTTCCTTTATCCCAGAGACATTCTTAGCGAAGGCATGTTTGGTGTCCAAAGCTGTTTCTTTTGTTAAGCACTTGGCCTGCAAGACTACAGTACATGAGAAAATGAACTGCCAGTTTATAAGATACACCTAAGGTTCCACCCATACTACAAAAAACAAAATCTTAATCATCCACCGATCCTGTTTTCAATGGCCCTCACAGGACAACCATAGGGAAGATACTATTCAGGTGGTGGGTCATTCTCAGCACTGCAGTGACATTGATTAGGTGGATCAGACACAGCAGTAATATTGTAAAGGGAACTGTCCCTTTTAAAATGGCTTTACCTCAGCCTGTGCTGAAAGCTGAGAGCTATACAGCCCTTAGCTCTCTTTAACTCTAAAGTGAATTTAAGTGGATGTTTAGTGGATCACACTGCTTGGACACAAAACAAGAGATCTGCTCCCTCTCTCAGAGCAGTGAGGGGTGACACAGTCACTCAGCTGCCATCTGGGACACATTGTCTGACCAGAGACTTCGCCTGGACAATGAGTCACTCTATCCACCAGCATCTGCTACTCACCAGGGGCCAGAGTTACTCTGATGCAACACCTGCTGTACGACTTCAACTGCGGTGTTTTTAGAAAATACGGTTGCACAGTGTGCCACTAACAACAAAACTATATATGGTGGGGAATCATGAAGAAATTATTTCATAATAAATCACTATGAAAAAAAAATAAATATAATACAGCCATACAATAACGCATATATTATGAAGTCATTGTAAGTCAAGGCATGACGCTCACCTGTTCACACACAAGTGGAGGGCAGCTGGATTTACACTGCTTCAGGCCGTTAACACAGCGACAGGTTTGGCAATCTTCTTCCCACTCAGATGCAGGCTGGAAGACACACAGAGACCCACATACAGAAACAAAACCACACATACAAAACGATTGCTGTCTTTTGTATTACTTCTATGTATTCTTTATATTTTTATAACACCTCACAGCAATTACATTTATCCATATGTGGATATTATAAGAATAATAGCATTGAATGCAAAACCAATCTTGTGCCTGAGTTTAACACATAAAGAAAGAAACACAGCTATACACACAGTTATGGCCAATTCAATTTATCTGCACTTGTCAGAATGTACCAAACAAAAATATTATATGATAAAATAAAACCTCTATCAAAATTATTCCACTTTACTGTCCTATTTGAAATGTTAGTTTAATTAATTTGCTTTCTCTGTGTCTCTGGGAATTCTATTTCCCACCCACACATCCTAGTTTTAGCTCCAAAAATACCCCCCCCCCCTAATTTTTGCTTAATAAAACATCATATTTCATCTGTTTTCGTGCTATTACTCAGTAATTACCCAATAACCATTTAAAATATTGAGATTGGGCATGTTAACAAAACCAAAACACATGGGAAATGTAGGGAAAACATCTTACTATTGATGGTCGGGACTTCTATTTTGTATAAACTACTATTATGTAATGAAGCAGCCAGAAACATTTATTCAGTTCAGAGGAGCAATTCTTCCAGTTTAATAGCAAATAAAGAGGCAGGGTCACCACAGTGCTGTTCTAAACCTACACTGTATCTTGAATTAATGCTGCATGAGAGTTCCTAAAAAGCCATTTTCATTTATATAATATGGCACCTTATGAGTTCCAACAGCTTCATCAACAATAGCTGATACTAAATGCTCCCCTAACAGAGCATTCAAGACACGCAATCTTAAATGGGCACTGTAGTCCATTTAGATAGCACTCTAATGCCTTTCAACACTTTTATACATAATTGATGAGAGTAATTATCATAGTGGCATTCCTTAGAAGGGCCCGGGAGGGTAATCCATCAGGTCCAATAATTAGGCCCTTTTAGAGATAAATACACAATGTAGCTGGCAACACAATGATTTGATAAAGGCGAACAATGAAAAAAAAACTGTGTTTTGTGAAAGAGCATGTGTCTCTGGGGTGAACGGCAGTTGTATGATTGTCTGTGTGAGTACATATTTGCACATATATGTTTTTGGTCTCATACTGGGAGGGTGAAACCAACCTGCCAATAACTCATTCATTCATTCATTATCTGTAAGCGCTTATCCAGTTCAGGGTCGCGGTGGGTCCAGAGCCTACCTGGAATCATTGGGCACAAGGCGGGAATACACCCTGGAGGGGGGCCAGTCCTTCACAGGGCAACGCAGACACACACACACATTCACTCACACACTCACACCTACGGACACTTTTGAGTCGCCAATCCACCTACTAACGTGTGTTTTTGGACTGTGGGAGGAAACCGGAGCACCCGAAGGAAACCCACGCGGACACGGGGAGAACACACCAACTTGCCAATAACTCACTTATTGGAATTGAAATTTGTGTGTGTGTGTGTGTGTGTGTGGGTGGGTACGTGCGTGTACCTCTCTCAGTGTACCGTCCATCTCCTCACACTGACAAAGAGCAGGGATCACACAGTGACCGTCTGCATTGCGATAGCGTCCGTCCTCACACACACAGCCCTCCGAGATGGTGTTTGCTGAGGTGCAGTTCAGCGGTTCAGCTCTGTACATGTCTATGCACCTCCTCTCACACACTCGCTCCACATCCGACACAATTCGTCTCCGGCGCTCTCCCTCTGGACACGCTGTAGCAAAGGAAAATGCAACTCAGTGAACAGGTTACAATATACATGTCCCTTGTAATAAAAATGTTCAATAACATTTTATTAATCCAGAATGAATTAATGAATAAAAAATAAATAATATTTTTAAAACGTACAAGTACATCACTACACTGTATTCACAAAATAAAGTGGTGTGTGTGTTTGTGTGTGTGTGTGTAGGTAAACCCTGCTGTAGCCCACCTAACTTCCACACATCCTCAGGCTCTCTACAGCACAGTTGTTTCAGCATTGTTTGCCTCACGTCTCATTCGTTCACTACTTGAGTTCGTTGTTGTAACTTATCATTAAATAACAGAGTATAACTACTATTTACAGCATGTGCAATGTTATAAGCAATCTAGAGATGATTTAAAGCAGACATGCATGCAAATACTACAAAAATTTTAATGACTGAAAATGTTACACAGCATCAAGAATGTTTAAAATGCTTCATACTTCAAAAGTGAAAAGTAAATGTATTTGATCTATATTAAAACATTTCAAATGTCTTTTTAGCCTCTGGTGTATGATACTGAATTCTATGCCCAATGGATTCTACACCTGCTTTTGTGCCACTGCCTTGTGTTAAATTCAGAAAAAGTTTACAAGGAGTGTATTAGCAATTCAAATGTATTTGTGTAGCATTTTTTTTAATAACTTAAGGGAATATCCAGGTCCAAGCTCTTTTTTGAGCAGGCTAAGGGTGACAGTGGCAAAGAAAACCTCTCTGACAACAGAGGAACTAAAAATCAAAAGAGGAATGCCAATGCCAGTTGTCACACGTAGAAAAACAATAAAACTATAACTAAAGAAACCAATAAGTTTTATGAAGAATAAATAAAAGGCAGTGATTTTTGGACCATAGTAAAAGTTATCTAAAAAGTATCTTTATCCATAGGGTATATGGGTAAGAACAGGTAGGGAACTCATTACAGCATGAGGATGGTTTTAGGCCCAGTGTGCACCATTAGTGTGAGTCTTACCGCAGTCAGGCTGTGTACACACTCTGCTCCTGTGGCTGGGACCCACACAATCACGGCCCCCATACAGCCTGGTCTGCAACACAGATCGGCTAGAGCTTTGCTGTCCAGAGCCACAGGATACTGAACATGAGCTCCATTCTGACCAGCTGCTCCATTCGCAGTCCACTGACACACAAACACACACACACACACATAGTACAGCAATATCATTACCAGCTAGAGCTGGGCAATTAATCGAAATTTAATCGACATCGACATTCAGAATTTCTAATCGACATAATTTTGTCTATATCGATTATATCAATTATTTTTATTGTGTTAATGTACTGTCCCTTTAAAACCACGCTACCAAGCTTTAGTCATGTGATTCTGCTACATGGAAGGATCCTGAACGCTGAGGCCGACCGAGCGACTCGAGCAGCTGGTAGCAAAGAAAAATACAGTGTCTGTGGTTTGGATATGTTTTGCTTTGACTTTAATTAAGACGACACTGAACAAAAAGAAGTCAAATGTAAGCACTGCGACCAAAGCACAATCAGACACCAAATATAAACAGTGCTCAAAAACAAGAGAGGAACAAGCTCCCAACAACATTAGAAAAAATATCCCATATTTAATACTGGAGCATAATTATAGTACAAGCCTCATCACTGAATGATGAGGGTAAAAAAAGCAAAAACAAAATAAGTGTTTATTAATCCCAATCGTGATAAAATGTACAATTAATCATGATATTGATTTGCGCTCATATCGTCCAGCACTATTACCAGCCATCGCATATTCACACAATCACAAATCTCAACTGATCAATGCTTGTTTAATAACAGTAAAGACTGTGCATTCTCAATAAATACTGCAGATTTAACAGGATCCACAGGAATCTGTTCCACAGGACAAAAACTTACCATCACAAGGGTCCTCGGTGCAGTTGAAAACTCCATTTTCACACACACTGTATAAATACAAGAATAAGGTACAAAGATAAGGTGAGTAACAGGTACATAAAATACAAGCACGCACAAATCTTCCTACTGTACCTACTCCTATTAGACCATGTTATGGGTTTACTTTTTTCAGCAAAAATGGCCAACAGCCAAAAAAACATTTAAAAATCTCAACATCTAATTCTGGTATTTTTTGTTCTTTTAACAACTTCTACTGCAAGGAATGTGCAGGGGTGAGTTCACCCCCCACCCCCTCCACCCCAAATGTATACACCCCCAAAGGTACTTGCTCTTTTCACCCAGTTTAATTAACCCCAATTACAAATTTAGATTCAAATAGTCCACTCACAGTGTTGTAGGGCAAATGTTATTGTTTGGTCCATTTCCATTTTTTCAGTAATGTCTTCAACACAGATTCATATCATTTCAGACCCACATGACGTTAATTGATGTTAATGGACCAAAAGAAACACCTGAGGAATAACTTGTACTGTTGCTTTATTTTATTTCAGGGAGAAAATCCCTGCCATTTCACAGTACTGTGTATAAAATATTGTTTGTTTTTGTAAACTATAATTCCCGATGTAGCCACTATGTCAAAGCAACACCTTTAATCATTGCTAGATGCATGTCACCAAGCTGTAACTGAGAGAGGCATTTTACCATTCCAGATATTCCTCGCTCCCAGTCATGCCTGCTTTAACCCAATGCACTTTGTGGGTGGAAAAAACATTTTGTACCTACTATTGACTCTACACTCTCATTCTTGTTCACCTTTGTCCCTTGACATCCCTCCAGTGCACATATGACATATATTACCTATTCAAAATCAATATGCTTTCAGCAATATCCTGCCCTCAGTGGGAAAGAAGGGTAGGAGCAAGACAGATTGAGTGAACGAGGGAGTGCCTGACTACAAGAAGAAAGAGGCTTGAGTTATTACCAGGCATTGCAGAGGTGTGGTACAACGCTCCCAGGGGGAAGATCCTCTTGTAGGGCATTCAGTGTGATGTTGGGGAACATCAGCAGCAGAGACAGAGGAGAGCAAGGGCACTCCGAATGTGGCACGCACGTCCCATTAAACATGACCTGAGAGCATAGGAGAACAATTATTTGAACTGCTGTGTGCTCATCTGGGAGCAAAGATTTTGCGTGTGAATGCCACAAGGGTCTTTATAAAGACAGCACTGGGTGAGGTCATTCCTGGAGAAGCACTGACCTCTTTCACACTAGATAGTTCTCAACCACATGTTTTTTTTGTACTTCATTCATTAAAGCAGCAATATATATTTACTATAATAAATCATTAAATGTCCAGGATGTCTCATCAGAGACACACACGTATCAATTTTGTTACAAGTTGAACAAGTTGAAGCGTTGGCATCTCTGACAGCAGTGCTACAGTCAGTATGTTCTCTGAGAAGTGTCCGAGCTGAGGTCTGTTGGGCCTGTGACCCTCCCAATACACATTCCCCAGTACTGTATCCACACTCAGCAACAGCCGAAGCTGCTTTTTGCAGATGATGTGGTTTTGTTGGCTTCATCGAGCCGGGACCTCCAGCTCTTGCTGGACCAGTTTGCAGCCGAGTGTGAAGCGATAGGGATGAGGATCAGCACCTCCAAGTCCGAGTCCATGGTACTCAGTCAGAAAAGGGTGGAGTGCTCTCTCCAGGTTGGAAGTGAGATCCTTCCTCAAGTGGAGGAGTTTAAATACCTCGGGGTCTTGTTCACGAGTGAGGGAAAGATGGAGCGGGAGATTGACAGGCGGATCGGTGCAGCGTCAGCAGTAATGCGGGCTCTGTACCGGTCCGTTGTGGTGAAGAGAGAGCTGAGCAGAAAAGCAAAGCTCTTGATTTACCGTTCGATCTACGTCCCAACCCTCACCTATGGTCATGAGCTTTGGGTAGTGACCGAAAGAACGAGATCGCGGGTACAAGCGGCTGAAATTAGTTTTCTCCACAGGGTGTCTGGACTCTCCCTTAGAGACAGGGTTAGGAGCTCGGACATCCGGGAGGGACTCGGAGTGGAGCCGCTGCTCCTCCACGTCGAGAGGAGCCAGTTGAGGTGGTTCGGGCATCTGGTCCGGATGCCTCCTGGACGCCTTCCTGGTGAGTCTCGACTGGCTTGGGAATGCCTCAGTATACCCCCGGAGGAGCTGGAGACAGTGGCTGGGGAGAGGGAGGTCTGGGTTTCTTTGCTCTGACTGCTCCCCCCGCGACACGGACCCGGATTAGCGGTGGATAATGGATGGATGAATAAAATTTCAAACATGAAGATGAAAAACCTTGTAAAGAGGCATACACTTTTCTGTGTCAATAAGCTGGTTATGGCATTGTGCTCAGCTGTTTAGGTCCAAAGTTCTTAATATTGTCTTTTGCTTTTACATGTAGGTTCAGTGTCCTCAAGCTGGCAACTCGCATCAGAGGAGGAGTGGGGCAGACAACCCTCTCCATTGTTGTGTATTTGGATTTGCATTTTACACACTTTAATGGTAGCTGATATTTCAAGTATTTAATTCATAAACAGGCCTCTAAATAGGTGTCATGTAGCTTTAAAACACTGCTCTTCAGTGAAGTGTTCCAGACATACATTTATCATGAAACATTAATGATAAATTACATATTATCTACTGGCATGACAGACAGTGTTATATATTTGAAAAATAATGTGATTTTATCTGAAAAAAGTTTATCTATCCAGCACTGCCATAGAATTGTAGTGAAGTGTTCATGTTGACTCACTGTAGCAGGAGGGCAGGAGCAGCCTGGGCTGCAGGTTCCTGGCACACACTCACTCTCGGGCCACAGATCCTGGCAGGAAAACGGGCACGAGCCAGCACACATACTGAACACCTGACCCATAGGACACTCTGGCAGAACAAGACGGAGACAAGAACGGATAGAACAATAGTCACACCAAAGCAATTCATATCCTCAAAGCCACTTATGAGTAGGAATTTTGATTAAGAAAACTGACGGCAATTATAGCTTACGGTGATGAACATGAAAGCTCCTGTTTTAAAATGTGTGCTTAATAGCACTAACTCTGAGCCTTTGTCATGAATATCGCACCAGCTCTTAGGCAAACATGAATTCAAAGAGGCTTAATTCTAACTTTATCATGCTGCTCTAAGACAGGTCTAAATGGACCTGTCAATTCATGTTCTATTATGTCTTATCAGCTGCAAAACTACAGCTTATGAACATGGCAGTAGTTTAAGACTTAATTTCTGCTTTATTCTTAAGAAAGACTAAGAACTATTAACTGCACTGTAGCTGTCAGACAAGCTCACAATTTTGCGTTTATCATCACTGACATAAGAATAAAGCATCAACAAATAAATGAAAAAGAGTTTAGTATGGGACCTGTCTAAAGTGGGTTCCCGCCTTGTGCCTGTTGATTCCGGGTAGGCCCTGGACCCACCAGTAGTTTGAGTAGTTTGAGACAATGAATGATTGAATGGTTTGTTATGGGCAGTATGACTAAGCGTGTCATGTCTAGCACTGCTGTGTCTGATCTACTCATACTAGTGCAACACACACTAATACACCACAACCATGCCTGTGTTCACTGCAGTGCTGAGTATGATTCACTACCCAAGTATCTACACTGTGATGGACCTGTGGGGGTCTGGGTCAATGAACAATGTGTGCAATATGTGAGTTGGATTACAGTCTGTATATGTAAACCTACAAATGTATATGATAAGCAGCAGATAAATTGGACAATGAATGCAGAAGCCAAGAGATGTAGTTTCTTTTATGTTATGACCGTCCTGTATGTTTGTTGTTGCATAATCTACAAATGGGTAAGAGGTGGTACATCTTATAAACACAATGGTCTGCGTTGCCAACTGGTTTTACATGCTTGCCAAGTCTTGTGTTCAAATCATGCAACTGCATAAAATATCATATTAAATACACTGTCAATTTCCCACAGTTCATAATATGATGTTTTGCATTGCAGTATCAATAATTCCATGCATTGGCACACCCAAGACATACAACTAAGAATGGCAAACATGGCAGTTAGCTTTCTCCATGGGCCAAAATTCTAATACAAACAGTTCTCTCACCCAAGAGTGGCAAGTGCCCAAGAGTACTACAGCCATTTGGGTGAATAAAGGAAGATCACGCTTCATCTGAGACGAGTGTGGTGTGCCACCACATATTTCCAGGTCATGAGGCACTAGCCAGTGCAGAGTAGTGTATGTAAGTGAGCCTGGACGAGAGCACGGACCACTCAATTTGCTAAGTGGCCATGTGTACGCTTGACAGATTCATTTGCTAGAGATAGTGATCCCTGGCTCTTCTTTGGATTATAGCAGCTGCATGCCCTTTCGACTCCAGGACAGAGATTGCATTTAATACAGCTCAGCTTTACTCCAGTTTGAAGGTCAGAGTTCAGTTTCATAGGCAGTGTTTATACAGTTAGGCCAATCAGGGACAAAGTAAATGTTTAATACTGTAATTACAAATTAGGGCTTTACAATTAACAATTTAACAATTTAACAATTAACATTTAGGGCATTTGTTTTACTGAAAGATTTTTTCATTCGAGGGGAACTTTCCACTATGTTTTCACTTTTGTTTGTTTGCTGCTCTCTGATTCTTCTACAAGTCTCTCGTAAGCAACCACTTAATCTATCAAAGTAGATGAAGGCATACAGCTATTTTCAAGCTGTGTATGACTGAGGTACACTCACAGATTCTATAATAGAACCATGCAGTGTGCAAACAGCTGGCCTTTAGACTGCAATACTATGCATAGATTTGAAGTGACAAATTAGAAATATCTGATTTTAAGAATAAAATTAAAATGACAGGATATTACAGGATATTATTTCAATTATTTGCCATCCTTTTTGAAAAAACGATTTAATATACACAGATGGTTTAATGATTTAATATAAAATTGTGTTCTGGCATGGTTTTAATAAAAAGATTTTCATTCATCTTTTCTGAGAAAGCTTGAATGTTAGAAATGAGGTGTATTCCAGTGATGGAAACTTCCATAAAAAATGCAGCAGGTCCGTCATAAATGTGAGATGAAGAGGGCAGGGTGTTTATGGGCAGTGATTTTGCAGCCCATGCTGTGATTTAGAGGAGGGCAGACACTTTATTGTGCTGTGGGAGATTGGCACTGCAGACAAATAATGGAAAAATGGACGTCAAAAATATAAATTGTGTGTACTTTCGGTAAGCACTGAAAACTTCTGCACAAATTTATGTAGATGTGCTCTGTGTCAAAACAATTAGAAAAAACCTGCATTTGTACATTTCAATTACATTTTTATAAGCTACAAATCTAGATCAATGGTCCTGCTGGAAAACATGAAACTCTCCTCACCAGGCAGACAACTGTTGGTATTGCAGGCAGTGTGCTGCTCTATAGGAGATGGACAGGCCAGTCCCCCAGGCTCAGGCTCCTGCAGAATACTCTTACTGCGCACTGACACTCCTCCACCACAGGAAGTGCTGCACTCACTCCAGGAGGACCACTCACTCACGATACAACCAGCTAATAGCACACACAATATCATCAGAATAAAACTGCGCTTAGACAATGTACATCTTTTCAAAACGAAACACCTCTCCTAGGTAATTACACTTAAACCATATTAAGACCCTCACATTTTAAAAGCAGTTATCAAGCTTTGAGACAGACAAACAATTTCTTTTAACATATAGTGGCTCCCAGAATATATAAAACAACAAATAAACTCTAAAAATTCTTAAATCTACATTATACAGTATGTACAGTAAGTTATTATTTTAAATAAATTAACCAAAAATATTAATATGAAAAGCCTTTAAAAAAATGTGAAAGTCAGAGTATATTCGGAGTAGGGATTACACGTATAGCAGACCTGGGCATGTCGGCTGAGTACAGGTCTGGTTCTGAGTGGTCTCTGCACAGGGTGGGCCTCCATCTGCGTGAGTGCAAGAACGTTTTCGTGTCCTCTGGCCTGTGCCACATGACACTGAGCACTCACTCCAGGAAGACCATGGACCATACACTGGGCAAGGCAGGGCAGTACACACCAGCGATGCATTCACACACATACTGCAGAGACAATTACATAATGGGTGTTAAAGGACAAGGAGGTCAGGTACTTTTACCAAATATGAATTTAAGCTGCAAATAAATTTAAAAGGTTTATTTAATCTTAATATTATTACTATTTGTTTATTTATTTATTTACTCACTCACTCACATCACTATAGCAAAACTGACATATCACAACCTTGTATCTATGAAAAAATACATTTTAAAATAAAAGATATTGTTGGCAGTGAAAACACCTCTGTGTGTCTGTGTGTGTGTGTGTGTGTGTGTGTAAGTGTAAGGTGTGTTTTCACCAAGTGTTGCAGTCCACTGTGACATTGTGTCCAGGTACAAGCTCAAGTGTTCCATTCTCTGTAGGAAGTCCACAGCGACATGCTTCCACTCTGACACATTCGCTGTCCTGCAGCAACCAGCCATCAGGACACCGACAACCTGCATGCAGCCGTATACACACACACACACAAACACACACACACACAAACAAAAAGGAAACTTTCATTTTAGTACATATTAACACAGTACAGAGTGAAAAGATGAAGCACCACAATTTTGCTTCTGAGGGGTTTGTGCCACGTAGCAGCAAATTTCTGAACTCACAATGACAATTCTTATCATAATATGACCAATCATAATACCATGATTCAGTCTGATCAAGTTTGTTCATCAAGCAAAGTTAGTATAAAATGTCATACTTCTGCCCTATTTAGTGTATTTGTTTTCTTTTCTGTCACATGCTAAAGGAGCACATGGCTCTGTGTTTGTTTTGGTTTCTTGTAATATGACTGTTACCCCTGTCATGTGATTACTCTTCCCTCGTGTTTCTATTCTCACGTGTCTTGATTAGTTCCCAGGTGTTTCTTGTCTGTGGTGTCCTTTTAAAGCCCGTGTCTGTGGTCCCTAATTGTGGGACATTGTCTGCTGTCAGTCTTTGTCCAAGGTACTTCTACGTGGTTCTAGAGTTTAGCACATTTGTCTGTCCAGTGTGTGTGTGTAGTTTCTCTGTTCCTTGTTTAGCGCCTTGCTTTATATTTAGTAAGCTTGTTCTGTGTTTAGCCCTTGTGTCTAGTCTCCTGCACCTACCTCCGTCCCTGGTCCTCACTCCTTGACCACCCCAACACCCACACCATGACAACACATTATTTTTACTTTTGTAAAAAGGCCAATAATTTTATTTCACACAAATATAAGCATAAACAGAATTCCATTTGACTTTTTTAAAACCCCTGTAGCTCTGCTGTAACTTTGCTATAGTTTTGGCAGCACCTGGGTGACAGGCTCCCTGCAGACACTGCACATGCTCCCACAGATCAGCACAGCTCCGAGGACACTGATTAGCACAGGAAGCTTCATACACACGCCCCCTGTCTTCGCACCGCTCGCCTGTAATCACACACAAGCAACAGACAAATACAGAACATTCATGTCCCAGATTTAGTGCTTTTTTTACTTATGTATAATTAAGTGAATCTTAATGAAGCTGTATGTTTTTACAAACGTACATATGTCTTCATCAAAACAGAAAGTATTAAATAAATCCACAGGCCTTGAATGCCTGTGCAAATGTATTGGGTGAGCTAGAGGGGTATAGAAACTCAGCTGTGGAGCACTAGAACTGACTGGAATTTTTGGTCTAGAGCTACAATCCACATCAGAACCGCGATCTCAGCGATGCTCTTGCATGTGATTTGAATCTAATCACATCTTCACTTCAATGGTTGAAAATTAGTGTAAAGCAAGCTTATGTTTCAACATTTAAAATGCTCCTTACACTTGCATATCTGTTTCAAACGTGGTTCTACCAGATATCAAAAGCGTATTTCTATGAAGATTTTAAGTAACGCTATTTTAAGAGTGGATGTTCATTCCATTGTCTCCATACTTTAAAACTGTAGCCTCGTACATGTGTGTTTAGGCTTTAACATGGTCATGTTTGCTTAAATAAGATATAAAAGATGTGTGTTTGTGTGTGTGTGCACACCAGGACAGAGGCCAGTGTTGCAGCTCTGTGACTGGCTTTGCTGCCTTGTGCAGTGAGGTCCAGGGTTCGTTGCCAACACTTTTCTCTCACGCTGGCGGAATCCACCACTACAGGGCTCCTGACACACACTCCATGCTCCCCATACACTCCACTGGCATGGGTCTGCATTCAATAAAACAGCAAATTTAAGCACCCAGCATAAACATTCACACTGTTCAGGGGCAAACAGGTATATTTTCTTTATAAAGCAGAATATTTCTTTTAACACAAGGTCAAACAAGGTCTGCAGCTACCAATTTAACAGCAGCAAAATATGAAAAACTCTGGTTTTCTTATCCATCATCTGTCATAAATCTGGGCAGTTTCAAAACACCAGGCACAAATACAGGACTGTTCAGAGGTTTTTTGTTAGATACAGGAAACTGAAATGGACTGAGACTCTCAGTGTAGTAAAACAGAAGTATAGCATGTCTGTTCATGACAGTTTAAGAAAAGTTATGGCTTTTAAAAGTTATCAGTTATCTATAATTTCTCAGTCAACTAATTTATTAACTTCTTCAGGAGCTTCAAAGCATTTTCATTTTTCATCTTTAAAAAGATGAAACATAATAGTTATGGAATATAAAAATGATAAGCCCATTCATGAATATTGTGCACTAATTTCAGTGGAGGGTGGCACGGTAGCGCAGCAGGTAGTGTTGCAGTCACACAGCTCCAGGCGCCTGGAGGTTGTGGGTTAGATTTGGTTTGTTCTCCCCGTGTCTGCGTGGGTTTCCTCCGGGTGCTCCGGTTTCCTCCCACGTTCCAAAAGCACACGTTGGTAGGTGGATTGGCGACTCAAAAGTGTCTGTAGGTGTGAGTGAATGTGTGTCTGTGTGTTGCCCTGTGAAGGACTGGCGCCCCCTCCAGGGTGTATTCCCACCTTGTGCCCAATGATTCCAGGTAGGCTCTGGACCCACCGCGACCCTGAACTGGATAAGCGCTTACAGATAATGAATGAATGAATGAATGAATAATTTCAGTGGGATAATTGACAGTGGGATAGTGGGATTAATTTTTAAATACTTAAAATGTTGACTAAATGTTGTTATTGTGTATATCTATTAGCCACAAGATTAAAGCTACTGTCAGGTGAAATGAATTGCATCTTGCTACAATGGCACCAGTCAAGGGGTGGGATATATGAGGCAGCAAGTAAATATTCAATTCTTGAAGTTGATTTGTTGGAAGCAGGAAAACAGGTGAGTCTTGGTTACTTGGTTGACAAGAACCTAATTTGTGATGATCAAATTATTTTGGTTAGAGCATCTCCAAACTTGCAGGTTTTGCTGGGTGTTCCTTATATGTAGTGATTAGTACATAACAAAAGTGGTCCAAGGAAGGACTACTGGGAAACTGGCGACAGGATCATGCATACCCAAGGTTCACTGAATGATTAAAAAGAAGTGAAGGCTAGGCCCCAGAATATAGCTATAAAGCTAACAATGTATTAGATTTAATAGACAATGTTGTTGTTGGTAGAACAAAACAATGCACTGAAGCTTGAGGTACAGTAGCTCTTCTGTGGAACCAGACCAGAAGGACCTTTGCTCCCCTTACACATCGGTGTGCCTTGGACGTCCATGATCCTATCCCATGACCCTAACGCCAGTGTAGGTGGTACTAACCAATGCACACTGGAAACACCTCAAAAGACCTGGCATTTGGGAGATGTTTTGGCCCAAAAAAAAATGACCATCACAATTTAGCTCTTTAATTCAAATCAATGATTCTCAACTCTTGAGTGATAAAATAACCAAGTCCACAGGCAAATAAGGGTTCTGTAATAGAAGTACGTAATGGCTAAGTTTAGTTTCACCTTTGCAGACATCAGGCTGGGGGCATATTCTCTCCTCTTCCAGTGGTTTAGAGCACTCTCCTTCCCTCTGAGAGACTGGTAAACCAGAGTCAATATCCAGACACGCCCGGTAACGCCTCTGTACAGATATGAGAGCAGTCGCCGTCATGTTCACCCCAGAATCTCCACCCACACTCACCACAGAGCCAGAGTGGTGGAGAGAAGAAGCAGGGACACACGGAGAACAGGGAGTCCACTCGGACCACTCACTGAGTGACACTGAGCAAGTGACAAAGACAGAGAGAGAGAGAGAGAGAGAGTCAGTAATGATCAAAATTAACTTAATAAAGCACTACTTGAAGTGGAATAATTGGTGAGGAGTTCCTATAATTTATTATATTAGAATTATTAGTGATCTGACAGGCCGATTTGTACAGTATGTAGAAGGGGTCTTTAATTCTAGCCCTGGAGATCCAGTGTCCAACATAGTTTTGTGTCTTTTTCTGTTTCAGTAGCAGCTTTTACTCATTTGGGAAGTCTTTACACTGCATGTCAGTGGAATATATCTGTGATGGCATTCAGCTATGAGCTCTAAATCTGATGTTGAATAATTAGTTCTGAATCACAGACACCAAAAAACCTTTTTTTTTTTACTAATTCTGGAGAATATTTAAACAGTAATATATATATATATATGTAAAACAAATCCAGTTTGAACAGAGCTGAAGTTTTATTATAAGACTCCAGACTCTTCAAAGCCTGGACCTTGTTACCTTCACATCCACGGGAATCACACTGCAAAGACCCTTCGTGGCATAAACTGAAAGACAGGCATTAAAGAAAGAGAACATCAGAGGAAATGTAATCTCTTTGTCTCTGCTCATTGGCTGGTGCTCATTTGTATTCCAGCTATGCAACCTTAAACCTTTGAACTGAGGGGTATGCACAGTTTGTTATTAAAGCTAACCAAAGGTTAAATATGAGTGATCTTACCATGTGCTGCAGCCCACACTGATCTGAGCACCCTGTCGGACAGTTACTGGAAGAGGTGGACCGGAGTCCTGCAGCAGGAGGTGAATACAACCACACTGATCTGCAGGAACGCAAGTCTCATTCTGCTGTAGCAGACCCTGGAACCGGCCAGAAAAGAACAGCATTTCAATGAAGTTTCACTGGCGTTTACACTGAAAAATAAAAGAAGCTTAACAAACTTTACATGACACAGCATTTTTTTTAAGTCACATTTGGAAGGAATACTTGTTGCTAAGTTACCCTGCTACATGAGATGGTAAAATTAGCTCAGGGAAGTCGACAAGACTAATACTCCTGGAAACAATATGTGAGGTGAGAAAATGTACTGTGTGATAACCTTAGGTCAGCCTGAGAAAACTATATTTAAATGCATTTATCTGAGGAGTAACCATTCAGAAATATAATAGATATTAAGAAAATTTAAAAATTAAACATTTATTTAATTTACTTTAATATTAAACTTTTATTTGGGAATTTGTGTTATTTATCAACCAATACCTGGACTGGTTCATGAAAATATAATCATATTAAAAATCAGGTCGGGCTCCTGAGTGGCCCTGTCATCAGGAGATTTCCTGTTTGACCTGCAGTGATGCTTTAGCCATCCAAGACCGGGTGCATAATTCTTCTCACTATCTCTGGTAGGATGACCCACCTCTCCCACATCACACAAGTACAGTGGTAGCAAGCATGGACATCTGTTGGCAGAGGCAACCATTCTAAATACTTGGCGTACCCCTCTAAGCACAGGTGGCTGGCTTCACCTGTCTCAGAGGAAGCATGTGCATGCCTTAACAGCCTGAAATTGGTGGTAAATTGGTAAACCTGTGTTCTTCTAAACACTGTGATTATGATATGACCTGTTTCATGCACTTATTCCAGAGAGATATGTACTGAATGTATGTAGAGTTAAGAATTACATGCTAAAATTCTCTAAAAACCAATAGGCAGTTCAAAATAATCATTCCATGCTGTAGTGCTATATTTAAAATCGCTGAAGTACATATACAGGGGTTGGACAATGAAACTGAAACACCTGGTTTTAGACCACAGTAATTTATTAGTATGGTGCAGGGCCTCCTTTTGCAGCCAGTACAGCATCAATTCATCTTGGGAATGACATATACACGTCCTGCACAGTGGTCAGATGGATTTTAAGCCATTCTTCTTGCAGGATAGTGGCCAGGTCACTACATGATGCTGGTGGAGGATAACATTTCCTGACTTGCTCCTCCAAAACACCCCAAAGTGGCTCAATAATATTTAGATCTGGTGACTGTGCAGGCCATGGGAGAGGTTCGACTTCATTTTCATGGTCATCAAACCAATCTTTCACCAGTCTCGCTGTGTGTATTGGTGCATTGTCGTCCTGATACACGGCACCGCCTTCAGGATACAATGTTTGAACCATTGGATGCACAGGGTCTTACTGGTGCAATGTGCAATTAATGAAGATTGGCCACCAGGCTGCTCCAATTTAGCCATGAAACCTCCCACACTAAAATGACAGGTGTTTCAGTTTCATTGTCTAACCCCTGTATGTATCTGCCACATTAACTCAAAAATCAATCGCTGTTAGACTTTTATATCTTTTAAGTGCTGAACTAAGCCTTCATATGTAGCTCAGCCAATCACATTAGGAGCAGAACTACTCACTGCATAAAAGGCAAAGTTAGGAGGTGGGCATTCACCACATGAGGTGAAGATCTTCACACTGAGACTGATCCACTTGCTGTACTGCCATTACTGAACAATTACTGAACACACGTACCAGGAAGGCACTTATATAGACTAAGAGCAAAAGGACAGGAACACAAATCTGTGTATGTGCCTGATTTTTATTGTTTCAGTGGTCATGTTTATTTACAGTTACTGTAATATTACAACACATTTACTGCCCAGATGTTTCTTTAATTTTTTTTTCTCGACTAGGCTATGACTTTTGCGCAGTACTATACATCACAGTTTAAAGGTCACAGACAGAGAGGGGAAAGAGAGTGGTTTTATTGCAGAGTGAATGCTTCAATCATCAAGATTTAGAGAGGCAGTCTGGCTATGCAAGGACAGTGGGGGACATTGCTATTAATGCTCAGGTGTAGGGTGTTAAGCTGACCTGAGGGCAGTAGCATCCAGTCGTACAGTCTGACTGACTCACACAAGTGTCGGCCTGGCCCTGTAGGACACACTGCTTTTCACACGGAAAGGCACAGTCGGGCTGGAAGGGTTCTGTGCAATCTGAAATACAATCACACAGACAGAGAGGTGGTCAAATACATTACATTGCAGGGATTACACACTAAATATAAAGCCGCCTCCGGATTTGGATAGTAAGGACATATATGTACTTTCCAGAAGGGTAGCAAATTGACCCATCATGTGACCTGAACCTGATTTTAAATAGAAATAAGACATATTCTCCAGTGAATCTTCTTCGTGTTATGAAAAGGCCATTCTACTGATAGCTAGTGGACTTAAAGTTGTGAAGCGGATCTATGCTCTGGTGCATCGGGTGATTCAATAGAATCAAAGTCTTCATACCATGTATATTGATATGTACTTTAAGAAAAAAAATAAATAAATAATCCATTCATTCATTCATTGTCTGTAGGCACTTATCCAGCCCAGGGTAGTGGTGGATCTGGAGTCTATCCAGAATCACTGGGCACAAGGCAGGAACACACCCTGCAGGGGGCACCAGTCCTTCACAGGTTGACACACACACGCACACACATTCAATTACATACTAACACCTACGGACACATTTGAGTCACCAATCCACGTACCAACATGTGTTTTCAGACTGTGGGAGGAAACTGGAGCACCCGGAGGAAACCCACACAGACACAGAGAGGACACACCATGCTCCTCAAAGACAGTCATCCGGAGCAGGACTTGAACCCACTGTGTAACTGCAGCACTAGCTAATGCGCCACCCTGCCGCCCCCTAATAAACAATCCGCTTCATGAAAAAGTTTTACTTCTTGCTGTTGAATATAACTTTTTTCAATGTGGATTTGGCTACAAGACTCTCACACACACACACACACACACACACACACACACACACAAAGTAAGACACTCACTCTGACAGTCCTGAGGTTTGCAGGGTATGTCCTGTCGATCAAGCTCTGTGCAGTGCTGGCCCCCAGTGGCAGAAGAGAGTGGTGCACGATATCGGTGCTGCCACTGAGACACACAGGAACACACAGTCCACTCACTCCACTCAGACATAGGACAGCCTGACAGTGAGAGATAAAGGGGAGAAAAAACGGATTAGGCAACCCGGAGAACACTGCCTTCCTCTTCTTACAACACAGTTACTTTTAAAAAATGGTTACCCACATACAGAATTTACAGAGGTGTGCTGATATTTCCAGTGTGGTCTATAATCATAGTGAGACGTTCAATGTTTGTGGTGTTTTTTTAACTTTATGTGAAATCGCAATTTGTATATGTACATTCCCTCGTTATGTGTATTACCCTCTTTCAGCAGTAGAACTAGTCCAAAGTGTCAGTTTGATCTGATTTCAGTTCTGATTTCAGTTCAGATATGGCTTGAGCATCACTCATGAGAGCACTGACCTGGGCAGGGTCTCTTGTAGCACAGCTGGGTCTCCTCTCTATCTCTCTCTGATTCTACAAAGTCAGGGCAAGCGTGGTCACCCTCCTCCTCACACACACATTGCCTTCGTCTGGACGCAACACCTGCACCACAGCTCCGGGAGCATGGTGACCATATGGACCATGGGCACAGGTCATCTGTGAGCAGGAGACAGGACCAGGGACATCATTCAACTTCCCAAGTGGTTTTTCAGGACACATAACACTTATTGCTGCTAGTATTGCTAGCACTTACTTTGAATATCATACCTATGAATTGCTTCATAACATTATTAGACTTTATAAACATGACTAAAATTGTTTAGAAAGATGGCATTATACTGCACAATTAACTGCTTTAGAAATACTGTTCATGATGCTGTTTATTAACTGTGCCATGCACTTTCATATGTCCATCATTATAATAATAATAATAATAATTTGTTCAAACCCAAAGAATGCTTAAGTTATTAATTATTAAACTGTACCTAAGAGTGCACACAAGGTCATATTACTGTACCTATACTGAACACAGTTGCTGTAATTCTGAATAAATCATAAAATAAAACAGCAATAAAGTTGGGCACCGAGGCAGGGGGCAGCGTGGCATTGCTGATTCTCTCTCTGGGGTCCATAGCAGTCTGAGCCATTGTTACGAGGTGGGGGGTTAATGCATGCTCGGGTCCGGATCTGTGCTCCTCTACCACAAGTCACAGAGCAGTCAGACCATACCGACCATGGAGTCCAATCACCATCCACTGTCAACAACATGCCTTATTAGTACAGCAAAAAAATTGATTACGAATTTATTGTCATCTAGAAGGAGCTAGACTAGATTAAAGTTGCAAAATGTTTATAAATTGTAATAATTTATTGTAATGTATTGTCTTTTTGGTGATAATCCAGCTGTAACCACTAGGAAAGTTCTGTATTCTATGATTGTTTATGTACTGGCTCATTTGTGCAGGAAATGTAGTCAATATCACAATATGCAAGTGATTAAGAAATTCTGCCTTTTCAAAATAGATTTAACCCACCTCGACAGTCGATATCTTGGCAATACTCCCCTTCTGGGATACATGTGCTGAATAACACACACACATAAAGTGTCAACATCATAACTCCATCTGGATACATTATTTATCATTACGTTAAAAAGTGAAAATCACCAGCAGAATATCAAACAACACTTGAATTATATTCTATCTCACCCACCATTGTTTACATTCCCCTTGTAGCCATGTGTCTCCAACAGAAAGCTCCTGATTGCCATGGAGACACAGAGGAGGACAATGCCCTAGGTCACATGGTTTGCGCTGAACTTCCTCAAACTGACAGTCAGCATCTGGAGACTCTGGAATCAGTGATCTGAAAGGGCAGTGTAGTCATCAGTCTAAAAATGGCAACTTGCCAAGTGACCATTTCTAACCACAATAACTTGCAAAGTGCTCTGTCCATCTTCATATCTGTTCCTCCATCAGTAATTTCCCATATTCCTAAATTATTTTTCCTTCTCATCCTTAATCTCCCCTTCAGAATTTCACTGACATATGACTTTCCATTGAGCCTGAGGCCATTTAGTCAAATCATAATTAAAGTGATAAGAAGTGTCACTGCAGAAAATTATTCAATGCCCTTGATCAGTGAGCCTGATGTTCAAAAGGGTCAGATGAAGTTCATATTTTCTGAGGTCTGTGAGGACTTCAGAGACTGATCTTAACAGTGTTTACATATTCAAGCCTAGTCAGCAACCAATCAGAACAGCGGTCATATATCAACCAAATTTACACAAAAACTTAACAACACCTAATACAGAAAGGGCGTTAAAAAACATATTTTTATGTATATAAAGTCATATAGCCATATAAGCAGGCACTCACCTGAAGCGTGTTCTCTGTCCTGATCCACAAGTGGTGCTACAGGAGGCCCAGCTGGACCAGGAGCTCCAGGAGCATCTGTTGTCTCCTTCACAGGTGTAATTGGTGCAAGAGAGCACTCCATCTGCACAGCTGCAGTTATTGCATTCAACCTGGTGCTGGCTGCCTGCAGCCCAGCTCTGGCCTCCGGCATCCACACAGTCACACTGCCATAGCTTCACACACAAGCCGTCCTGCTGCAGCTCGCCTATATTCATCCACACACATGCAGTTACCAGTACATCTTAATATATACAACATATAAGATATAAACAATCTTCATTTATTCATTCATTCATTCATTCATTCATTATCTGTAACCACTTATCCAGTTCAGGGTCGCGGTGGGTCCAGAGCCTACCTGGAATCATTGGGCGCAAGGCGGGAATACACCTTGGAGGGGGCGCCAATCCTTCACAGGGCAACACAGACACACACACACACACACACCTACGGACACATTTGAGTCGCCAATCTACCTACCAGCGTGTGTTTTTGGACTGTGGGAGGAAACCGGAGCACCCGGAGGAAACCCACGCAGACATGGGGAGAACACACCAAACTCCTCACAGACAGTCACCCAGAGTGGGACTCAAACCCACAACCTCCAGGTCCCTGGAGCTGTGTGACTGCGACACTACCTGCTGCGCCACCGTGCCGCCCCTATAAACAATCTTATTTGAGACTATTGAAATCTGAGAACTGTCCTTCTCCTGCACTCACCTCGAGGGCAGCGGCAGCCAGGCTGGCACTCAGTAGTGCTCTGGCACTGAATGCCTTGCTGAAGATCTGAGCATCGCTGAGGGCATTCGTTGGCACAGGACACAAACTCCTGACCCGGCGGGCACCCATGCTGATCTAGAATGTAAATACACAAATCAGACTAACACAACAGTGGAAATTAATCCTGTCTGAGAGATAAACTGTAACATTTCCAGTCATTCGCGACTTTCCACTGAACTGATGCTGGAAACAGTGTGTGTTATTGTATGCAAAATTTATAAATTACTCCTCAGAATCCAGAATGTGTGAGTTTGTGCCCTGGCCTCGTCTTGTTGTGTTTTAAAAGACTGTACTGAATACAGTACTGAAAATCTGAAGTATTTAGATGAATGTAAAAATTAGGTGAGTCATACCACATGGTTTGGTGTTGCAAGGTTTGACCTGGTTCTTTTCTCCAACACATTTGAGCCCCCCATTTTTTGGGGGAGGGCTGGAGCAGGAGCGTGTTCGGATGGAACGGCCACCCCCACACACTTTATCACAGCGAGACCATGGACTCCAGCGAGACCAGCTCCCATCCACTGAAAAACAGACACCATGGGAGCTCTCAGAAAGTGGCATTTTAAAAGTAAAGCTAAGGACAAAATTTCAAGTTCACAATAAAATTTTTAAGTTTACTTCTTTCTCATGAACTCAATCTTAGCAAAGGTTTATTCAAAAATCTAATTTTCCAAATGTAGTCAGTCAAAATCTTCATTTTTGCCCTAGAGCTAAAGTTAGAACTTCCGTGTTTTAGTCAAAACGTGTGTTTTTGGACTGTGGGAGGAAACCGGAGCACCCGGAGGAAACCCACACGTACACAGGGAGAACACACCAACTCCTCACAGACAGTCACCCGGAACGGGAATCGAACCCACAACCTCCAGGTCCCTGGAGCTGTGTGACTGCGACACTACCTGCTACGCCCATTCAAGTATATTATCAAGTATATGTATATTATACAAGATCTCCCCTCTCTCACCACGGCAGGCTCGGATGTTGCAGAAACGGTTCTCCACGTTGCCCCCTATGATGTCCGGACACCAGCTTCCATTAACACCAGGAGCGAGGAAGCTTCTGAAGCGCTGCTGCTGGCCCACACCACAGGTGCGAGAACACACACTCCACTCACCCCACTCTGTCCATGAGCAGTTTCTGTGGGCACACGCCTCTCCCATACACACCCCACCATCTCCCAAAAAATAGCAGAGACAGAAGAGTTTATCCCGGTATAAAAAACACACTTAAGACATCTTTACTAAATGTCAAATGAGAGCTAAATGTATGTGTAAATGCCTTTGATCACGGACGACTTCATGACCTACAATCATGTGTATATTTCTAAACAGTCCTAGTATGATAAGGCTTTGGGTTTTACTATGAACATGTGAAGACAGTACAGTACTGAATACAAGAACATTCACTGTAGACCAACGACACTGCCAGGGAATGTAGGCACGTGAAGAACCCAATGCTAAAATATCTTTGAACGGTGTCAAGGGGAGCTTAGAGCTCTTTACAAGCATGCTTTTAAATATGAATATGCAGATATGATGCTATGCCTGTTTGAATAAGTCATTACCAGGACATTGAGGGAGGTTGCAGACTTTCTGTTGCCTGTCCAGTCCAGAGCAAGGCACAATGACACAATCTCTTTTACGAGACTTTATCGGAGGAGCAGCTCCGTCACTACAGCTCTTGGAACATGCACTCCACGATGACCACTGAGAGAACCCCACATCTTCATCTATGGTGAGTAAGCAAGTGAGATAGAGCGAGAAAGATTGAATTACTCAGTGGCTCAATAAAGAACAGACTTGGAGGAATATAAAGACATATATTTTATAAAACTTTAAAATGGCAGCTCCACAGCTGCATAACAAATTACCTGATAGAGGAGGTTCCTCTGTAGGAAGAACATCCACTGCAATCAGAATGAAATGAGAATACATGAGGTTTACAGCTCAAAGCACATTTCTCAAAATCTTTTAGGATTTTTTTTAACACTTTTTGAGTGACACTTAAAGACACTATACAGTTATACAGCTCTTTTTACAGCTGGTGTTGTCACAAAGCAGTTTTACAGAGTTCTGAGTCCTAGCCCCAAGTGAGCAAGCCAACGCAACAGCGGCAAAGAAAAACTGTCCCACAATTTAAGGAAGAAACATCAGAAGTTAAATTAACATGTGGTGTATTTAAACACCCATACAAATTTGGCAAGAGAAGTTTCACCTGGGCACTCTGGGGTTTGACAGTATGCCGTCTCCTGCAGAGCTCCTTCACAGTCTTGACCCCCATAAGCAGGGCTGGGCTGGGTGCAGCTTCTGCTGCGGATCTTCTGCCCAACACCACCACAACTGAGTGAGCAGGACCCCCAGGGACCCCATGAAGTCAGACCCCCATCACGTGGACAGGGCACCAGAGAACAATTCCACAGGCCATGCTGACACAAACTGAGACAGATATTGATTAGACCAAGCCCCACATCACTGCCCCACCAACACTGAATGAATGAAATCTCTGAAATGATCATGGGTGTGCAGGTTGTTTGGGCACTGTACACCAGCTTTGCTTTCACTAGAGCAGATTATTTAAATGGCAGATTTATTTATTTTTGTATGTTTTTCTGGGTGCCCCTCTCATTAATGAGTTCTTTTTCTAACTTCGCTCGGCGTTTCACTATGGGAATCGCCTTGGGCGTGACCAACTACGGAAGCTCCAATTGCATCACGTCTGTCCATGACAGACAGGTCGACTCGTAATGAGGCTCCGCCTCTGCCCCTTAGCTACAGTCGGCCTCCCCTGAAAGGGTTATTCGCGCTTTCTTCCCGTGAAGGACTACAAGCTCCCTCAGCGCTCTAGGCAAGGCTGTGCTCGCTAAACAGTTCTTAGACGGGCCGTCATTGGAATCCGTCGCCGAACGCGACCGCAGCTTAGCATTAGAAGTACTGAATAAGTCCCTTCATCAAGAAGTGCATTTTTCGCTGTTTATTCAGCTACAGAGAAGGGCGAACGCGTCAAGGTGAGCTCTTCTCTGGTCAACTCAGTAGCTTTCGTATTAAATTACGGGAGCTACTATTGTGCTATCCCTACTTAGCATTAGCTTGCCAAAGTAGGATCACCGTAGCTTGAGGTTAAACGCGTTAAGGCGACCTTCCTTGTCATCTTGGTCAACGGGCTAGTTAGCTGGCCCCTAGATATCTCTAAGAAATTAGCTAACGTGTCACGACGAGCTATATTTCTTTTATCAGGCCTTGTTGACGTTAATTAAACTTAAGCCCCTACTTAAGTTCTCTCCCCTCTCAACCACGATGTCTTCGGTTTCGACCCCCGCCAAAGGGAAGGAACCGGACGTTAAAGAGGCTGCATCCCGCCCGTGTCCAGCGTCATGCGGAGCCACCATCTCGGGCAGGGACCCTCACCCACTGTGCATTGTGTGTATGGGCAATAAACACGCCCAAGCGTCACTGGCGGACCCGCAAACATGCACTCACTGTGCTTTGATGCCACAGAAAGTAAGAGAAAGGAGGTTGAGAGTGGCTGTAGCGAACGAAAAGGACCCCTATCTGTCTGGGGCGATACCCAAAGCTACAGCCAGCGACCATCAGCCGCGAGCCTCCATGAGCTGGGCGGACGTGATGGAAGCTGAATCCCCTGAAATGCCTTCCCTTTTTGAGGATCTTCTCACTCAAGTGGAAGGGGAGCCGGAGGGCGATGCCAACTCTGATCTCCTCGATGTGGGCGACATGGAGGAGGACGAGGAGGATGACTCCACCTTCCCGGCCCAGCAGCCCAGACCACTCAGTGCATCCGACACTGGCTCTCAGGTTGACAACAACCTGTATGAGGTGTGTAAACGGGCTGCTGCTAAACTGGCCATACCTTGGCCAGCAGCATTGAACGAAGCAGGAGCAGAAAGGGACCTTTATGATGGGAAAAGGCTCCCTCCAGCGCAACCCTCAATTAGACAGCTTCTGCCTGCGGTCCCTGCCTGCATGAAGGAGATGGGTCGCTGCTGGTCCAGCCCTTTCAAAAGCAAGTTCCCCACAAAGGGATGCTCTAAGCTGGAAATTCATGGGATGGCGGAGCTGGGGCTGACCGGACCCCCGACAGTAGAACCTTCAGTGGCCTACCACCTCCACCCTAACCGCCGCATCATCTCAGCCTCCTCCAACATTTCTCTACCCAGTAAAACGGATCGCCTCACGGCATCCATCTTTCAACGGGTGTACAAATTTGCTGCCCAGTCAGTGTGCTCTCTGAACGCTGTCACACTTCTGTCAGCGTATCAGGCAGAAATTCTGGAGGAAATGGGGCGACAGTTGGATTCAGGGGCACCAAATCCCGTTCTCTGGGATGAAATTTGTGTTGTGAATGACCTGCTTCTTCGCTCCTCCCGTGGGGCAGTGCAGGGCTGCGGACGTGTCATGGGCCTGGCCGTGTCAGGAGAGAGAGCTCTTTGGCTAAACCTGTCAGGCCTTAGTGACAGCCAAAAGGCAGAGATCATGGATGCGGCTTTCGACCCCACCAAGGGTCTTTTCGGACCAGCTCTGGAGAAAATGAGAGAAACCAGCACTCTCGGAAAGCAAGAAGATGAGGCGTTTCATCTGTGTTTACCACGCAAACAGGTGCCTCGCCCCTCTCCATCGGCTCAGCAAGGCTTTGCAGCCACAGCTGTAAGAGCTAGGTATGGGGGGGGGGAAGCTCAGAGGCCAAACATGGGGACTCAACAGGTCAGTCAGCGACCTAGAACAGTTAACCCCGGGCCGTGGGGAAAACAGTCCTTTGCAGCAGTAGCAGCTAAGAACCGTCCGCCTCCCCACCCTACAGTAGAAAAGAAGAAGCGGACTGCCTGACACCCTGTCAGCTTCCTCCCTTAAACTCTCCTTCTCCCACCAAACGGAGAAAAGTGGAGAAGAGCTGCAGCCCCAGTTTTCTGTGTTCAGAGGGCTCCCCAGTTATGAAACTTCTAGGAACCCCTATCCCACCCTCTTTTCCAGTTCCAGAGAAAGAGGAGTTACAGGGGATCTTTTTTCAATGTTCTGTGTGTCACCAAGCACTCAGTTTGACGGACATAAAAATAAAAAAGACACTATCGCAGCCAGGCGTAAAGCCGAGGGCGATGTGCTCCCCACATTTCAAAATAAAAACAAAACAAAGTTTTCTCTGTCCACGGCCACTAGAAGGGGCTCACGCCCCTTCTTTGAGCGGAGACGCCTGTCTCCAAGGGAGATCGACGTCATCAATCCGCGACAGAGGCTCTTTTGCAGCTCGGGCAGCCCAGTGGCGCGCATTTGCTACTCATCCATGGGTCCAGTCCACAGTGTCTCGCGGGTACAGACTACAGTTCTCTATGAAACCGCCAAAGTTCAACGGTGTGTTGGTCTCTTTGGCCAGCGGGGATTCAGCTCTCATCCTAAGGGAAGAGATTATATCCCTATTAAACAAAAAAGCTATCAAAGTGATTTCAGAAAAGGAAAGTCAGCAGGGTTTTTACTCCCGCTACTTTGTCGTTCCAAAGAAAGAGGGCGCAGCACCCCGCCCTATCTTGGATCTCCGTGTGTTAAACAGACATCTTTGCAAATACACGTTCAGGATGTTAACACACAAAGTGCTATGTCAGTCGATTCGTCAGCACGATTGGTTTGTGACAATCGATCTGTCAGATGCTTATTTTCACATAGATATTTACCCCGCACACAGAAAATATCTCAGGTTTGCATTCGAAGGCAAGGCCTACGAATATCAAACGGTCCCGTTCGGGCTGTCTTTGGCACCACGGGTATTCAGCAAATGTGTGGAAGCAGCACTTGCCCCGTTAAGAAACAAAGGGATCAGGATTTTTTCTTATATAGACGATTACCTTGTTTGCTCCCGCACGAGGGATCAAGCGCTCAGAGATTCCAATACAGTGTTGAGTCACTTAGAGAATCTGGGGTTCAAAATAAACCTGACCAAGAGTCGTCTAGAGCCCTCACAGTGCACAGATTACTTAGGCCTGACTATAAACTCCCTCACCTATCGAGTTCGGCTGTCGGAGAGGAGAGTAACGTCATTCGAACAATGTCTTTCCCGTTTTCGATTGGGGAAGGTGGTCTCGTTACGGCTTTGCCTACGCATGCTGGGACTCATGGCTTCAGTTGTTTCAGTGGTACAGTGGGGACTTCTCATGATGAGAGATTTTCAACGGTGGGTAGCGTCACTGCGGTTATGCACCCGCAGTCATCTCTACCGTCCTGTCAAAGTGACAGCAGCTTGTGTGACGGCTCTCCGGCAATGGAGAAACTCTGTTGTCTTAACAACGGGGGATTCCCCTTGGGGGCGTGTCCGCGAGGATAACCCTAACGACGGATGCGTCCTTGCTAGGCTGGGGAGCAACTCTAATGGGCAGAGCTGTAAATGGGTTGTGGCCCCCCCAGCTCAGTCTGGCTCACATAAATTATCTAGAGCTTCTCGCAGTGGTCTTGGCACTGAGACACTTCGAGAATTTTCTCCAAGGTCAGCATGTTTTGGTGAAAACGGACAACTCTACTGTGGTAGCTTATATAAACCGCCAGGGTGGGACACGCTCACTACAGCTACACAAGCTGGCTCGGAGGCTTCTCCTGTGGAGCAGCACCCGGTTTTTGTCCATTCGCGCGACACATTTACCGGGGATACTGAACAGAGGGGCGGATCTTCTGTCAAGGGGAATTCCTCTGTACGGAGATTGGAGGCTTCACCCGCAAGTGGTGACTCAGTTGTGGCAGAGATACGGACAGGCAGCCGTAGATCTCTTCGCCTCGCAGGAAAACGCACAATGTCTTCTGTATTTTTCCCTGTGGGACGAAAATGCACCTCTGGGTGTGGATGCTCTAGCCCACCCATGGCCAAACGTCCTTCTTTACGCGTTTCCTCCCTTAAGCTTAATTTCTCCCACACTGACGCGAGTGAGGGAACAGGGCCTGTCTCTTATTCTAATAGCTCCACATTGGCCGTCGAAGCACTGGGTGGCGGAGATCGTTCAAATGCTTGCGGGCCAGCCTTGGCCGCTCCCATTGAGGAGGGACCTATTGTCACAGGCGAACGGGGAAATATATCATCCCCACCCAGACAAGATGGCTCTTTGGGCCTGGCCCGTGAGAGGTGGAATCTGAATGCGATAGGTCTGCCACCTGCTGTCATTGATACAATTCAAAGCGCCCGGGCTATTTCTACGCGCACATTATATGAGCATAAATGGCGAGTTTTTGAAAATTGGTGTGTACTAAGAAATGTCACTCCTTTTCAGTGCTCGGTGTCAGAGCTTCTCTGTTTTTTACAAGAGTTGTTGGATAAAGGGAAAGCTTTTTCAACAATTAAGGTATATTTAGCAGCCATTTCAGCTTGTCATGTGGGTTTTGGGGATAAGCCTGCAAGACAGCACGCTCTGGTCTCTCGGTTTATGAAAGGGGCACGTCGTAAACGGCCTGTCTGCAGACCTTTGATTCCGCCGTGGGACTTGTCCTTGGTACTTGATGGACTCTGTTGTCACCCTTTTGAACCTTTAGAGGGAGTGGGGCTGAAGTTTCTTTCCATTAAAACAGCTTTGCTTTTGGCATTGACCACAGCAAAGCGAGTTGGTGAATTACAGGCATTAACCATCCGCCCTTCATGTTTGCAGTTTGACCCAGGCTACACTAAGGTGCACCTGCGTCCTAATCCTGTATTCGTGCCAAAAGTGATAGGCTCGGCTTACAGATGCCCGACAGTAGAACTGACGGCTTTTCACCCCCCACCTTTTAACACTGTGGAGGATCAGAAACTGAACTGCTTGTGCCCTGTAAGGGCCTTGCGTCAGTATATAGATAGAACAGCTGGTTTTAGGAGACATGATCAGTTATTTGTATCATGGGCCACTCCTCATAAAGGAAAACCCTTGTCTCGTCAACGGTTGTCACATTGGATTATAGAGGCTATAGCAGTGGCATATAGATGTAAGGGCTCACAACCACCAGAGGGTCTACGAGCCCATTCCACGAGAGGTATGGCAACATCCTGGGCATTGTTTAAGGGTGTGTCAGTACTGGACTTATGCACAGCTGCGAGCTGGGCCTCAGGGAACACGTTTGCACGGTTCTACCGGCTAGATGTTTCAGGTCCATCTTTAGCACATGCAGTACTGGAGGCTGGTATGTCTGATTCATTCTGATGGGACATTTATCCAGAGCCTTCTTTCTATTTTCTGGAGAGTGCAGTCCGGGAGTAGTCTATATCTCCCATAGTGAAACACCGAGCGAAGTTAGAAAAAGAACGTTGGGTTACTTGACGTAATCCCTGGTTCTTTGATAACAGAGTGAGGTGTTTCACCAACTTTTCCCTCCCTGCACTGGGACGGGAAGAAATCTCTCTAGAATAACCCTTTCAGGGGAGGCCGACTGTAGCTAAGGGGCAGAGGCGGAGCCTCATTACGAGTCGACCTGTCTGTCATGGACAGACGTGATGCAATTGGAGCTTCCGTAGTTGGTCACGCCCAAGGCGATTCCCATAGTGAAACACCTCACTCTGTTATCAAAGAACCAGGGATTACGTCAAGTAACCCAACGTTCTGGCTCAGAGCCCAGTTTATAGGGTAAAAGACAAGGCCAAAAATTACCAGAGCTCAAGTCTGACACCTGAATCCAGTTTCAAAATCTAACCCCAATCACAAACTGGATTCAAGGCTCAGAACTGAATTTTTTGAAAATACAGATTCATGCATCAGTACTTAAGAGTCATTGTTAATATAGGTTTCAAAGGAAAATTGATACTGAAAATAAGACAGCTCATGCTGTGGATCAAGGCATTTTTCTCATGCACTGATCCTGGCTGATGCCACAAAAAGCCTGGGTGAATACAGAGCCCTCACAGAAGATCAGGCCCTTATGACCTTACTATGAATAAATGAAGGTTTACAAAAGAAAACCCTCTCACCAGGAGCTACACTCGTGCATCAGCTCCTCTCCAGATCTGAGTTCTGTTCCCATGGTAATGTTCAGCAGGTCTGCAGTTAACTCTGGGGTCAGAGACACGCTCTGAAGTGAAGTCAAGAGCTCCATATCCACAGGACATGGACACTCCTACATATAGGATAGAACATAATGTTAAACAGTGTTTGCTCAATATATTAATCTACATGTATATAACACTGGCACAGAATACATATTGTATTATATACACTTCTTTTTTAATACAGAATCATTTCTACATTTTCTATGACTGAAAAACAGTATTTACAACATTTAATATAGCCTTAAAGCAGTCTTGAAAACATAGTGAATTCTTACAAACTACCTTGATCACTGCCTACTGCACTTCTATTCCACAAATCTTATAGAAGCAGCCTGTACAACATTACTGAGTTAGTGATCTGACCTGGAGGCAGGATCCATTGTGATAGTAGGTGTTGGGTGGGCAGTGGCAACCCTCTTCACAGCCCTCTGAATAACAGCCTTCTAGGCCACTAAGCTGAGCACAGCTGAAAGGACACCCCTCACCTCTCTCACACTCCCGGTACAAGCGACCTGGAGGACAGCCCACCTCTGACAGACACACGCAGAAAATCCACACTAATATAGCACTGACAGTTCTCACAAAATACAGCAATATTTAAAGAAGATTTTTGTAGCTGTGTTTTTCAGGTAGCAGTTCTTCACAGATTCCATTTCCATTCACAATTTACCCTAAAAAACTAGGCATTTAGAAACACAGAAATGACCATCAATTACACACAGTACAAAGTGTGTGTTAGCTGCTATCGCTAACAAATTCGTATGCTGTGAAATATCACAGACTGCATCGACCTTAAACTTTCTTCTCAAAGTCTACTTTAACAGAGCAGCACAAAATGAGCAGCTTATTTCAGAGCAGGTTGCCAGAAATACCAAGACTGAATTCTCAAAGGAACAAAGAGACAGACAATTGCAGAGTGAAGTGATTTCACTTCTAAATGAATATGTTACTTAGCCGCAAACTTTAGCAGGCTAACCATGACTAGCGCTCTGGGAGGCCTACACACTGACTGGATGATTAGCTAAATCCTAAAGTCAGGCAGTTTCTTTACCTTCGGGAGGATTTAACTGTGTTGGCAAATGGCACTTCAGTGTGTAATGCACCAGCATAGAGTCCAAGTATAAATTACTATAAAACAGAGCCCACAAGGTATTGCAGGCTGTCTTCAAAACTCAGATTAAAATAAAGGGCCCAGTCAGTAAAGTCTAGGACATTAAAAAAGTGAACGTCAAGAACATCAATTAAAGTTTCTAAACTATAGTAAGTCTCAGTACATCAGACCCAAAGTGCATCCTAACCAATATTTACCATCCAACATCTGAAGTCAATTACACATGTCTAGTGATGAGGTGTGTTACTCACCCAGGCACACCTGTGTGTTACAGGTTTTGCTCTGGCGTGTCAAGCCTGTGCAGGGAGGAGTGCGGCAGCGACGGTTACGCCTCTGTTCCCCGCCTCCACAGCTCACAGAACACACTGACCAAGCTGACCAGTCATACCACGGCCAGGTGTCTGAGGAACACAAGAAGGATCTCATCAGAAGGTGAATACTACTCATTTCAAAGGAACAGAACAAGAATTCCATGCCTTGTAACCCTCGCAGATCTGAATAACTAAGCAAACCTGTGTAATCTGAACCAACAAAAATACACAAGAATAGGTCTGGATATGGTAATGAGATGCTGTAGCCTTGCTCACACACCTTTGCAGGCCTGACTGTTACATTCCCTCTGCTGGTCACCTGCTCCACTGCACTCTCTCCCATCACCCTGAGGAGTAGGGTTATCACACTGACGAAGCCGTAGCTTGACTCCACCCCCGCACGGGACTGAACACTCAGACCAGGGCCCCCACTGGCTCCAGCCTCCGTCAACATGGCAACCAGGAACTGAGTCGCAGTTCAGAACGCCGGCCTCACACGTGCTGATGGGAAAAATACACACCGAGAGCAGATGAGCAGAGTCTGTCATAACTTTATTAATTAAAAGTTATATGCAGATAATTCGTTTTTTCATTTAATCTTGCTATTCCTGCTAAGACTTTAAGGCAGTAGAGTTTATTGTTTCTGGTGTAAGGTAGTGTGCCTGTTGTGAGGAAATCCTTACCAATTGCTGCAGTCTCTGATGATGCTCTCTCCTGGATCTGCATACTGCCAGTTCATCCTGCCAGGCCACTCCCATGAAGTATGGTTTTTATCTAAACTTTCTAAACGACAATAGAAAGGAATAAGCAGTTCTTACATGTTGGTGGAGTTTGAATTTATGAATGAATTTGTTCAGGAAACTGCTAATTGCTAGATTCCACAAATGTATAGAAGTTTAATTACAAAGAAAAATTAAAACATTACATATTTCATATGGGTTTTACATCATACTTAACCCTAGAACATATTGAACACCCCTTGTATAGTGTTTTTACATCAATTATTTAAAGCTTCTTTACTATTCCTGAGAATAATAGCAAAGGATCCAAACTTTTATGTTTTACAATCACAGAGATGCATTTTTTGTGTTTGTTTTTTAAGATTAAAACAAAATAAAGCCCCAGTAAGGTGTGCTCACCAGTGCTGTTGTGAAATTTACAGCGGCACTCCTCTCTCTCCACACACACTCCGTCCTGCAGAACCATGTTTCCTGGACAACCGCAGGTCTGACTGCACTCGGATGGTTCCAGGCACTCTGTGTCACTGTGGAGATCTTCACAGGAGCGAGGGCATGGCTTCCCACACGGCCACTCCTCCTGTCCACCCCCACAGTCTGAGTTAAGACAGACAGAGGAAAGAAGAAAATCAATAACCCTTTTAATTCTGCGGTGGTGCCAGAATTCTCTTCATCATTTTCATGAATATATATTATATATATATATTAACTCCACAGAAGTTGAAGATTTATTCATATTGGTTACTATACAATAAACTAAATAACTGAATAAAATAAATTAGCACCATTTTTATAGGATTAAAATATGTTTACCATTATCTTTGAGCCTAAATGCAGATAGCCAGCTAACCTGAGCAGATGGTTTGGTTGTCATGGCAGCTACGGCTCTGGAGGCTCTCTCCGTGGCACGGTAGACCCCCAAATCTAGCAGGGGGGCTGTTGCACTCTCGTTTTCTCACAGAAACCCCTTCGCAAGCTTCACACTCAGACCATGCACTCCACAAGCCCCATGAACCATGAACTAAAGAGTAGGAGATAACATTTTAGCATGTTCTGCCAAGGCTTAGTGGCCACATATAAAGGGTATGCAGCTGCAGTCAATGATTCTTTTTAAAAATGTAATAATGTACACATCATAGTTCCTTTAAATGGGCCATTTAAATTCCTATGTATGTGATAGATTTTTTTGTAACCTGGACAGAAGGTGATGGAAGGGCACTGTTTTCTCTGGATCTGCACCCCAAGGCCCCCGTGTTCTTCCTGCTCATCAGGACATGCTGCTCCTCCAGATTTTGGTTCTGGACAAGCACAGCTTCTGTAGCGAGAGACCCACTCAGCACCACATGTCTTAGAGCACGGGGTCCAGCTGGACCATTCACACCAGCCCCCATCCACTTGAAGACAGAGACAGAGAAAGAGAGAGAGAGAGAGAGAGTGGGAACATTAATCAACCTTCATAACATCTACAAGGCTTTTATTTTGTGATTAATATAAACATATCTAAAAACATTTATGCCCATTCTGAAGTCATTTTATAAGTGTTACAACAACTGACCTTTAAAAGAATAAGCCTTTTTAAATATCTGATATATAAATATCAACGAAATGTAATAAACATTTGTCAGTTTTTATAGAGAACAGAAAGCCAAACAGAATCAAAAAGCACAGTCTCTACTCTACTCTAAGCACAAATATTTCCAGGCACATGTGTCAGAATTTTATGAGACAGGAATTTCAAACAAGAATAATCAGGTAGCGAACCTGGACACGGGTTGTGGCTACAGTTGAGCTGTCCTCCATCACAGGTACTAAAAACAAAATACACTCAAAATATATCACAGACATAGAGAGGTATGTAGGACTAATAGAGTAAATCTAATGTGATTGATGATCACCATCGCCCACATATGTCATCTTTTCTCTCACCAGTTGTTGCAGCCATCAGGAGAGAGGACAGTGTCTCCAGGGTAAACACGCTGGCCGGTGTTCAGGTCCAGACAAGGACACTGCTCTTTCTCTACACACGTGGTGCTGTTAATGCTCAGCACTTTCCCATCAGTGCAATAACAGCCTGCCTCGCAATGCCACTCACAGTGCTGCAGAATTACAATCAGCATGACCATTATCAACGTTATAGTAACCAACCTGGTCAATCAATCGTGTTCAAGGATTTGACAATGACTTTGCATATTCAGAATTGTTTATGGGCAAACAGGACTATACGGCGGAGCTGAGTTTATACTCACAGTCAGGTCATCACAGGTGCGAGGACATGAGGGTCCACAGCTACTAAATACAGAGCCTGGCACCGCCGAGCATGAGCTCACTGAAAACACAACACATAGGTAAAGACTACCACAGCAGCGCACCACAACATGCCACATTCACTTTGGCATTAACAAAAATTGCAAACACAGCTATAGCCAAGATTCTAATGACTTTAACTGATTTATGAGAGAACTGTTTATGAAAATGACTGTAACATTGTTCAGGTTCCAGGAACTATATCCAGCATAATAAAAAAAATTAAAATAGTCTGTACCTGGGCATGGCTCTGTTTTACAGGCTATAAGCTCAGTTTTGAGTCCCTCACAGAAGTCCCCTTCTCTCTCAGTGGCCGGTCTGTCACACTCACGACGGCGGCTCCGCACACCTCCACCACATGACTTAGTACAGTCCGTCCAGGGAGTCCACTCACTCCATCCTCCATCACCTTTCAAAGGAAACAATGGCAAAAGGTTGTTTCTACATAACTGAAATGTAGCACACAACTTCTTCCTCATATATTTGGAGTAACATGGAACGGGGTTACTCACGGTCACATGGCAAGAGGACACACACTTGGTCCTGGCGGTCAGGCCCCAGGCAGGGCAGTCCATTACCAGCCCTTTCAGGACTGGAACAGAACCGGTAACGTGACTGCAATCCAGCACCACATGACACTGAACACATACTCCACGGAGTCCAGTCTGACCAGCCACCATCAACTGAAATGTGTTCACATTCAACTTTCAAAACACCTACTTTTACAGCACAAGCAAAATGAGCATAGTAACTATAAATAGACCTCACCATTGCAGTCCAGATTTGTGCAGTTCACCAGTTTCCCAGACTCACAAGTGCTGAAAGGCAAAGTTAATGAGAGGTGATGATCTCCATTATTTCTTAATGTAAAAAGTAAAAATAACAGCATTATTACAGTGGAATAGATTAAACGCAGTATTTAGTGTCCCTGCTGCAAAATACTGTAATTACTGCTAAGTGGCCTGGTATTACAGCTTAACTCCTTCATTACCAGTTGTTGCAACCTTTAGAGACAACAGCTCCAGGTTCATATTGTTTACCATCTACGTCACAGCGGCACAGATGCAAAGCAACACAGCTTCCATCCTGAAAAGCACACAAGACAGCTACAATTAAATCTAGTCAATGATATAGTATTTAGTAAAATGTACTTTTCAAGTATAAGAAACTTCAAACAGTAGGTGATTTTTGTCATGCATATTATAACAATACAATTCCTGATTTCTATTATGTATATACAAAATAATATAATCAGTTCCTGCCATTCATGAGATGATTAACCATTTCCTGAAACATTGCAATCAGTTTGAGCTCTGAGATTTTAATAAAGAGCTAAAATACAGTCACACCATCAACTGAGCCCATGCTGAAAGACACACACTGATAAACACACACCTGTAGGGCTGAGCCCTGTAGACACTGACATCCTGGAGAACATGTGAAGCTCGCCTCAGTCTCCAAACTCAAATCTGAGCAAAGGAGGATCTCTCTCACACATGGCGTCCATTCCTGACCCACAGCACAGCCGCTTCCATCATCTTCTCACAGGTAAAAAAAAAGGATGAGAAAAGGGTGAATGGAAAGTAGTAGAGATGATATTTTAGACCAAAACATTGGATTTTTAACATTGTGACTTATGGTTAATCTCATACTGCTGCAAGTGCTCCCTTCAGTGATTGTGGTGTTTTTAAGAGTTGATGCAGGGTTATTTTTTTTTCTTTTGGGAGTGGGATGGGGATCATTAAGTACCATATGCACCCTTTGGCTTCTTCTTGGTTAATTATTATGTTGACTTAGCATTACTGGATTTTTAACTTCTATTTAATCCTTTAAATTAAACTGGTTCTTCTTGTTAGTGTATCATTAACAGTAGTATATGTAAATTACCTCTATCCTGATCGACTGACCATTTCTTAACCATTTCCCTCTACAACTCCCACTTCAATCACTCTACTACAAACAGTCTGATGCAAAGGCTTAACCTTTTTATTCTGATATGGCAGGCTAACATAAATGCTTACAGGATAGTTACATGTAAGCATGCTCATGAAATGGTTGCAAAACCATGCCACATTTGTCTCATGATGGTTAAACATCTCTAAAAAGCATTCCTGAATGTGTACTCACCGCAGGGCTGCAGGTTGCAAGCACTGAACTGCTGCGGTGTGCCGTGGGTTCTGATTGGACCACGTGTTCTGTTCCTATATCCTCCACCACACGGCACTGAGCATTCAGACCATGCACTCCATGGCCCCTTTATACCTGCAAAAATAAACAGACCATCAAAGACTAGTAAACAGTGAAAGAGACAGGAAGACCCACAGATATGCATTGCATACATTCTTACCACTACAAGGGTAGATGCTGCATGTGTCCAGCCCAATACGGTCACCCTCACAGGGACGTCCCCCAAACGCTTGAGGTGGGTTTGTCCCTGAGCGATATCGCCTCCTGATACCCACATCACATGTCCTGCTGCATGTACTCCAGGACGTCCACTCACTCCAACCACAGTCAACTGAGATAACAGAGAGACAAGGAGATGTATGTCGGGGGTAATATTAAAAACTTAAATATGTTTTAGAGTTTTGGAAGCACAAGCCAACTCACCAGGACAGGGCTCTGTACCACAGTGCATCTCGCCATTAATGCATGTGCTGTTGGATGTAGCCACAAAAAAAGATGACTTTGATGCAAAAAGTTAGATAAATATTGATGGACTGTGACTAAAGCCAGCTATGACTGAAATATTACCAGTTATTGCATGTGTCATGTGGCACACTGGAGCCCTCAATGTAGAGCACCCCCTGGTAGTAGCAGGGGCAGTGGCTGAGAGGCACACAGGTGTTGTTGAATAAGTAGAGGCCTGGTGAGCAGTAGCAGCCATCATAACACTCTGTAGCACACTCTACCGAGGCCGTGGCATCAAGACACACACGCGGACATGCACCACCCTGAGCCTGGCATTGCTCTTTAGTCAAGTAGCTCATACCAGTGGGACACACGCCTTCAAACCCACAAGGTTAACAAACAAACACAATCAAAATCACATGCAAACAGTCAGTCACAGCTGTCCAAACAGGTGATATTGATCAGAAAAAGCAAAGGTAAGTTTAGAATTACTTGTTGTATTAATAAATGCTATTCCTATAGTCAAAAATATTCATTTTTACTTACACAATTATAGCCATGAAAAAATACAAATTTACCCTTATCTTTACATTATTCAGGATGTAAAATTTGTTCACTTCTTAACAATATGTATCTGCAGCTAAATTGGTTGTGTATTCTTGAAAACAGTCATTTGACACATTAGCAATATGGATAGAGTGTGCTGAATCACCTGAGCATGGCCTGGAGTTGCAGTCTCGAGTCTGTATGTGAGGACCCAGACAGGTACTGCCTCCGTAGAGAGGAGTGGGGGCACTACAGAAACGCTCTCGGGTCTGAGCTCCAGAATCACATTCTGACGAACACTCAGACCATGCAGACCATGCAGCCCAGCCCCCATTTACTGCAGAGACAGAGAGAGAAAGTTAATATGAATTTATCATAAATATTTAATTAGCCAATTTCAGGAGGAGAGGGCAAGTGGTGTTTGTGTGTGTGTGTGTGTGTGTGCGTATATGCACATACCTGGACAGTGTAATGTGTTGCAGGGCTCCATCTCTTCCCCCTCCCCAACACAGAGGGTGCTCAAATCAGTGTTATTACAGCTCCTAAAACGCCGCCTCATACCTACAGCATCCACATGATGGAAACATGTCTTACTGCACTCAGACCACATTGTCCACTCACTCCATGGAGCGCCTTTGGAATCTAGAGTCACATATAAATAAACAAAATGGCATTTTATATCTTACTCTAGTTTCTATAACTAATTGCACTTATTGTAAAAAAGGAACAACTACCAGATATTAGCAAATACATTAATAAGTTCATGGTAGGGCTAGGCGATATGACCAAAAAACTCATATCTCGACTTATGGCAATATGGCAAAAGTCTTGTTGAATTAAAAACCACAGTATAATTTGGAACGGTTTTATATCGCCCACCGCTAGTTCATAGTATAAATCATACATCATTATCATTTTTTTTTTTTTCCTCCCCCTTCTCTCCCCCTCCTCTTTGTGTAAAGCGACCTTGGGTATTAGAAAGGCGCTATATAAATATAACTTAAAATAAACCACATATCGCTACTGTCCAAAAAAAAAAAAACAAGAATTTCCCTGTAACTGTAACTCTACAAGGAAAGGAAAAAACCTTCTTAACTTTCAAACATTCAAAGTACAAAAGATTGTACTTGGAGTATTTCTATTGGTCCGTTCATCATGAAATTTTCACACAATGTGAAGGGCAGCTGTGGTGTGCAAATGATGTAGTAAAGTAAACATCGACAAAAATGGAGACACGTGTTTTTGATTGGACAGCAGCGATATACAAGTCTACTTGACACCATTACATTAAAAGTCGGATGTTGAGATTTGGGCTGATTTAGACATAGGCTGCACCGACATGTCAAATTTGTCTGTATGTGCTGAATTACTTTATGTTGATTATTGCATGTTTGAAGTTAAGGCCTGTGTGCTGTTAAAAATGAACAGCTGTAATCTGACCTGGTGGGCAGGGTGCGTAACACTGTCGCACTTCAGCCGCGTCTCCATCACACGGCTCTACATCCATAGCTTCGGAAGAAGTGAGGGCAGACCTGTGACAACAAAAACTGTAAAGTAAGTTTATTTTCTTTTTAAATGAGTAATCAACATATACCAGCATATCAGCTTACCTAAATCTCTGCTGTATACCAATTCCACAGCTGCTGTCACAGGATGTCCATAAGGACCAGGCTGACCATTCACATATGGACATACAGCTGGAGTTCTTGCAGGAAACATGGCCATCTTGACACATACTGCAGGATTTAACATACATTAAACAGTGAGCAATGGCATGTAGGAAAATTAACACCCAAACAAGATTTGGTCACTTCCTCAAGGAGTTAAAAATGACCAAAAATCAGTGATAGTAACATTTAACTTCACTGACCATGAAGTACAGTTGTCTATGACGGTCTCCTCCCCTGGCTGCAGCACTGACCCTTCCCATAAACACAAACACTTGCTGGCATTGACACAGTGGCCATCTTGAAGAAAAAGACCATCAGGACACCGGCACCCTGGAAAAACAGTACTATGTTTAACGTGGTAGAAAAAGGAGGCATAATAACATGATATTAAGAGAAAACAGAGCCAGAGTAATTTGTGTTGTCAGCTGTGATTACGCTCCAGACCTGATACCTGTAATACAGTGGGCAGAGCAGTTCCTCTCAGAGTGAAGGTCAGAGCAGGTCCGAGGGCATGGCTCCACCCTCCCTGCTGCACAGTCCAGCTCTGTCACCAGCACCAAGCCATTAGTGCAGCCTAGTGCACATAACAGACATCCAAATAAGTGCTTCTTTGAGCAACAATGAACAGTTCTATATACTACAAAGTTCTCTACAGTTTCATTTAGTTTGTAGAAACATATACAATAAATTATAAAATGTTAATTGTGTTCAGAATTATCAATAGAACCCCACATAAATTAATTAGCACTGAAAATATTCATTCATCCTCCTCATTAACTAACATTAGAATGTGTTAAACTTTCTAATGTTTGCTACTTAAAATTAATTCACTACTTCATGTTAATATTTGTCTCAATGCAATTCCTCAGTCACTGATCAAACCTTCATGCACAGTCAGCAGCGGGTACACACACCTGTCTGTGAGGTCGAGTCATTTCCGCATGGCTGTGTGTTGCAACTTTGCGTCTGCGCAATCATTCCCTCACATTCCTTCCCACCATTTTTGGCCGGAGGGTTGGAGCAGGATCTGTTCCTCGTTCTTAGACCACCGCTGCACTCTGCATCACACTGTGACCACTCACTCCACTCTGCCCACTGTCCATTCACTAAGAGACAGCGATGAAAGATATAGCCACAGGGACTTATTTACAATTCTGAGTAAACATTTTTATTGGTCTAGTATCATGCTGTGTGCACTTACCTGGGCAGGCCTGGAGGAAGCATGCCCTGCTGTCAAACTGAGCTCCACCACAGAAGCCTCCAGCTCGAGCGTCTCTAAGGATCTCTCGCTTACGAAAAAGAGAACCCAGGCCACAAGATGCGCTACACTGACTCCATGCTGTCCACGGTGACAACACACAGTCCACTGCAGGAGACAGAATATACACATTCATTCACTCATTCATTTACTGTCTGTAACCACTTATTCAGTTTAGGGTCACGGTGGGTTCAGAGCCTACCAGAATCATTGGGCACTAGGCAGGAATACACCCTTCACAGGGCGAAACATTCACATATTCACTCACACTTCTGAGCCACCGATCCAACTACAAACGTGTGTTTTTGGACCGCGGGAGGAAACCAGAGCACCCCGAGGAAACCCACGTGGATACAGGGAGAACACACCAAACTCCTAACAGACAGTCACCCAGAGCAGGAGTTGAACCCACAACCTCCAGGTCCCTGGAGCTGTGTGACTGTGACACTACCTGCTGCACCACCGTGCCGCTCACAGCCACTCAGTCTTATCCTGATCTACTGAGAGAGCTATTTGAGCGATATTAAAGATAATGAATAAAACATGAATTTGTTATGAATTTGTTACCTGTACACTAGTCTCAGCCATAGACGTTCCGTCCACAAGTAGACGGAGAGTCTGATACTTTCAGTGTGTTAAACTGGCTTCAATGTCAAGATTCTTCCAGGTGTATTAAGACATGTGATTGGTCCTTTTGCATGTCAGACAATTTTTCTGTTTTTACTTAGCTACGTTAATTGGTGAATGAGGTTGGCAATGTGAGACTCCCTGTAGACTAGGTCTTTCAGTATCCTTTAAGTGTTTCAACTATCTCACTAGTGTTGCAGTCACACAGCTCCAGGGACCTGGAGGTTGTGGGTTCGAGCCTGGTATATTGGCAACTCAAAAGTTTCCATAGGTGTGAGTGAGTGTGTATGAGTCGCCCTGTGAAGGACTGGCACCAACTTCAGGGTTGTTGAATGAATTTTCTATTTACGACTGCCTACTGATTTCCTACTGTAACTCTCCTGCACTCGAATCTATCTTCATCTAAATCACTAAAGCTTTTCCTGCCACCACTTGAGCAGATTTCTGAACTGAAATGTGTATTAGGAAATGTACCACAGTCTTTCTCATCTGAACCATCAGCACAGTCTTTATGGAGGTCACACTTCTTGTCCAGGCGCACACACTCCCCACTGGTGCAGGTGAACTGCTTGGCAGAACAGCGGCTGGGCACTGAGGGGCGCTGCGTAGGTGTTAGTGGAGGTGGTGTGGAGAAACCTAAAGAATGAGGTTTAGAGATGAACTAAGAAAATAAATATGCACTTAAATGAGAAATAATTCCTGGGAATATATTTAGGTACCGCAGCGATCCTCATCGGAGCCGTCAGGACAGTCCTCTTGTCCGTCACACACCAGCTCTGCTCCCACACAGCCGACGCTCCTGCAAGTGAATTGACCCTCCACGCATAGCACCCTGGGTAAACCACCATCATGAGGTGTTGTTATGTCCCACAATCCTGCATCAAAGTGGAAAAAAAGTTTCAAAACTGGGTAAGAAATCATTTCATATTTCTCATCATCCTATTTTATTTGTGTTCATTTTCCTGATGTCCGCTTTTCGGCTGTTTTCTCTAGTCATTTTCCTCCGTTCCTCTGTTGCGACACATTACTCCAAATAAGGAAACTTTTAAAGAGAAGGACAAAACCTTTTTACATTTGAAATGAGGTTAACTGAAGGATCTGTTTCTGTAATTCTGGAGCATTACTACTACTATGTTCTTGGGAAATTGGGACTTTGAAAACAGCATATACATTTCCATATTGTATAAAAATCTCCAAAATTATGCAGATAATGTCCAGAGAGCAGCGATATAAAAAAGACAGCTGATTAAATAAATTGTATTTTGCCTCTCTGCTAAAGTAAATTAAAAGTACAGGCCTGGATACTTGTTTAACTCTCATTTTTATCAGCTACATATAATGTACATTTAAACTGTTAAATTCAAAACAAGCAAAAATTTCATGGCATAGGCCAGTGATTCAGCTAACTGCCTTGTTTTACACAGTAATACTGCATTTTTCTTCAGTCTATAGATATGTTTGTCCACAATACATCAGGCTAAAAGTAGGAAAAACAGTGTCTACCTGGTTGTCCTGTTGGTCCCTGAGGGCCCAAACCAGGCGAGCCAGTCACAAGAGAAGCAACTGTGGCCACACCAGGACGGCCATCTTGTGGACTCTTGGTATGAAGTCCAGGTGATCCAGATGTGAATTCCTGATAGCCTGGACTTCCTGCTGTTGATGTGTGATTCTGTAATCCTGGTAATCCTGGAGTAGGGACTGTGCCTAATAGCAAAGTAGTTTAATGGATGAGTCCAAAAATATGTTACAAAATTAAAATGCAATGTGAAATATATATTTCACATTTTACTCAGTGCTAGTTAAATACTCACCACAGCCGAGCTCATCTGAGTGGTCTATACAGTCTGGTTTGCCATTACAGAGAGCTGTAGCAGGTACACACTCGCCACTGACACAGGAAAACTGACCTGGCTCACAGCGCCACACAGTCACCACCCCAACATCAGGGGGTGCAGTGGACACTACAGGACTGCTGGGAGTGACCAGCTCTTCTGAAAACAGTAAATACAATGAAAAATACTTTTCCTTCAGCTCACAGCTACAATCAACATATATTTATGCTTTTATTTCAGTTAATACAATACTACTTTAAAGATTAAAAATGTCAATAAACTTTAAAAAATATAACCTGTCCATGAACGAGTGAAATAAAACCCACCTGCTCTGCAGCCCAGTATCTCCACTCTGAGGTAGAAGGTGTGGCGATATTGCACTGGTATGATACGCAGGTAGCGAGCCTTCACCAGCCTGTCCAGCCAGCGAGTGACTGGAGTCCTGCCCACCATCCTCACCTCAAAGATCTGTCAATGAACATATAAAAATCACTGTGTAAAGCTGACCAGCCTACAACATTCACCCAATGCTATTTTGGCATTAAACACTATATTGTATCTTCTCTAGCGAGGAGTGGGTATCAGTACAGACTTGCAGAGTATCTGACAATCATTTAATCAGATAATGATGAGGGCAAAAGTCATAAAAATCTGTTTGTGGTTAATTTTCACAAATGCCTGCATTGACCAGTCTTCATTGAAGAATTAAAATATGTACCAGTCCTGGAAGACTAACTCTGCATCACTGACAGCAAGCCTAATAGGCACACAAACAAAACTGTTTTGTTGCGAAGCTGTCCATTCTCCAGTACCTTGGGGGCTGAGCCTCTGACCCCAGCCTCAGTGAAGTCAGTGAAGTAGCTCTCAGTCAGGGCAAAGGCCAGGCGGTACTTGGTGAGGTAGCCCCACATTCGCTCACTGCCCTGAGTGATTACCCCTGAAATCCAGGTGGGCTCCAGGAAATCCACCTGCAAATAGGGGTTGGGGTCTCCTGGTAATGGGCTCCAGCCAGGCTCCATGACTAAACTATTATATAAAGATAGGATTAAGATAAATGGATAATATAGCAATTAAGTTTGATACATGATACAATAAAAATACAGGTGCTAAAGCACCAATGCAGAGAAATGACATTTGTACTTTTAAATGCCAAAGCTTACACAGAGCAGTATATAAAGAAAACAGCAGGTTATTAGACACAGTAAAAAATAGAGAACTAACAGCTACATATTAACTAACATAAATGTTAGTTTATCCATTTATTTACTAATATACTAGAAAAAATGTAACTATAATAATTTGAAGATATATCAAATCATTGTTCTTCTTAAGTATATACATACACATTAGTATATGTAGCTAGATATTAGCCACGCATACTAGTCACCTCTATCATAAGTGAACTTTTGAATATTATTGTACAACTACATGAAGCAGATAAGTGACCACAGTTGATATCTGATGAATTTGTGATCTCTACATATGGTTTTTCCTTCTGGTACACAGAAGAACATCATATAACCACTGCATGAGCTCAGACACGCACACATTAGGCACAACATTTAGACGGCCTGCGTCAGCTGGGTTATTCTCTCTGGATGATGAAGAGGTCAGTTGGCCATAATGAACACGACCGTCTTCCAGCCCCAGTGGAGAGGAGCAGACTCCTGAAATAGACACATTGAAAATACCAATCACATTCAAGAACAGCCTGTTAAATCTAAAATAGCATACACATTCAAGACAGGAATGGATCTCAGATCAAAAGGAGCTTATTATTTAACTATTTCCTTACTGTAACAATAAAAGAAGTTTAGCATGATGAAGTAGATTTAATTTTTTTAAATAGTAGCCCATAATATGAAGGACATAAAACAGCAAGATTGAAAAATCCTTGTAGTAAGAGAGATGATTAATGGGTTAATCATGTTGAACAACAAGCTGAAATCCAATGTTACTTACCTCTAGGTCCAGGCCTTCCCTTTAAAAAGCACATGAAAAGAGAAGGCATGATTATTTTCACTTGTAGCCAGCTGTTATTTCCAAAAAATCCATCAAATAATTATGATTACTGACTGCAAAGCAGTTAATCACAACCTCCTGATAATAGGACCAACACAATACATTTGTTTTTACTGTGATTAGGAATGTCTTACAGCTGTAGTAACGGTTGCTGTGGTGGTGGCAATGGTAACAGCCATCATACTGGGGGTCCTGAGTGGAACAGGTGTGGGAGTGACATGGGTGATATTTGCATGTGGGACGCAGCCTTTTTCATCGGCTCCATCTGGACACTGAAGGAGTCCATCACATCGTGCTGCTGACTCTACACAGCCCCCTGGAGGAGGACAAGAGAACTGACCCTCAGGGCAGCCTTTGGAGCTTTGGGTATGAGAAGGCATTGTTCCTAAAGAAAATCACAACAAACTTCAGAGCAGGAAGAGGCACTGATGAAAGTTAAATGCTAAAATTGGTCCTGTATAAACGTAATTAACCTTTCTATGAACCACTTGTTAAGAGTGACTAGCCTTTCTGGTTATTTCTGGTGACCAGCTAATGCTGGGAACTACATAGTTATTTTCAAAGTTGACATGCTTTAAAAGGGCAATGTCCTACATAATTTCTTGCTTTTAATATCTGTGTAGTTTTTTGTGGGAGTTAAGAATCAATTCATGTTTACATGACAATTTTCCAACTTCTCTTCTTCTCTTAAAGGCTAAGCACCAGCTATATGAAAGTGTCAAACAAATAAATACAGTGGAATTTGAGTTCCTAACTTGTGTTTATTGATAGTCAGAAAACATGTTATTTCTTACTAATTCAAGGAATAAGGGTTAAAAGACCGTTGGTCCCCCCCCAATGGTGTTCGGAAACTCTAATAGGCGTCTTGCCTGTGACGTAGATGGTGAACAACTCTAGAAGTCGCACTTAATTTAATGCAAAATGACAAAAATGTGTGTTGTTTTTGGCTGCAATCATTCAATGTACAGTGGGACATCTGTGCACAAATAGCCAAAAGATCCCAAAATATCCAGAAAATGGACTAAATTTGTCAACTTTAAACGGGCACTTTGGAAAGGACCATCCGCTCACTCCGTTATCTGTAGCTCATTTCACTGGCGCTTTTCCAACAATATGGGCATGTAGGGAAACCAACGAAAGGTGTTCAAGAGCCTCTGTAACATGGAGGTAAACAGGGTAAGGACACTCACTTTGCCTGTTTTAGTTGGTGTTAGTTAACGTTAGCTTGACTTGCTAAACTCAGATTGGCTCAGATTATACTCGGCTACGTAGCTGCATTACGGAGGTTTATAGTGTCGGATGAATTCGAGTTCGACTTCTATCACATTACAAGAATAACGGTACCTCTAAATTTGAATTTAGCTTATTGCTAGGCTATTGTCATGAATAATGTTGGTTATTTAGCTAGCTAGATACTGTCATAACAGTCAGTCATAACGGTGTTTTACCGCGGCGTTGTTCAGCTGTTGTCCACCAGTGACGTCACAGTTGCGTTCAAGAATTTCCGTAGCGAGCTCGGGTTTTTCCGTCAATTTAAAAAAATTGTCAGTTTTAAAGCAAATTAAGCTGCTATTTTCATTTTAATTCATACTTATATATGTCAGTAACTAAAATAATGTGAAATATTCATGGAGGTCCATTAAGTGGTGTTTAGCCTTTAATTTCAGAAAGATTGGTTGGTTTGCCTTTAAAAACATAGCATTTTCTGATTCGCTGACCTGTACTCTGCATGTTTCAAAAAGCTGTTCAGACTGTATTAGGGACCACTGGTCCTTTAAGATACATATCAGAATAATCCTAGAGTTTAATATTTGAAAAAGAAAACAATACATAACAATATGTATATATACCCGCACAATGTGTACCTGATTATTAGGTACATTTTACACACAGACATGATGCACACAGGCACATGGTATGTGACTCTTCCTAATCCAGACCTTTCTTTTTTTACCCACCACAGTTCAGTTCATCTGAACCATCTCCACAGTCATTGACCCCATCACAGAGGACTCCTTGTGGCCCGGTGGACACACAGCGGCCATTTCCACACTGGAACTCTCTCTCTCTGCAGGGACTGAGTGAGGGGGGTATGGATACAGTGGGAGGATGGGTGGACCACCACTTATGCTCTGAGAGAAGGGGAGAGGGAAGGAGGAAAAGAGATGAAGGCAGATATGAAAGGACAGTTCCTTATTCTGCAATAAAGGCAAAATAAAATGCATTAGTTAACACTTACTATTTGTGATTTTTTTATTATTAATAAAACAGGGCTGGCATGTAAGGAGTCAGGCTGACAATGACATGTACTAAAGGTGAATGAACAAGAACCATAGAGAGCTGGGATATCCAGTCAAAATAGAATGTGACATCAGAAGAAAACAGACCGAATGGACAGAATTACACACCCCATAACAACAGTATTGTGCAGCAAGCAGGTTTATATGTTTATAAAAAATGTTTTATTAAATTGTATAGAAAATAAAGCAGAAAATAGTAATATTAGCTGAAAAATTAAAAGTAAAAATGGTGAAACAGTGAGACTAAGCAATTTGAAATCCGAAAGTTGCGTCATTTTGTAATGCACCATTTTAATAAACTAGAAGTGTCTAAAAGGGAAAGTGAAATTTACACACCACCTCCACAGCCCATGAGCTCCACTCGCAGGTAAATGCCATTTTGAAAATCGTGAGGCATCACACGCACAAACTCAGCCAACACCATCCTGTCCAACCTTATCTGGGCCACACTTTGTTCATCATGGTTACCTAGAAATACCTGGACAGAATATTGGCAAATGTGTATTTGTTTTTTGTATCTGAGTGTGGCACACACAGGGTATTCAAGAGACATGGCCTCACCACTTAGCTTTATTTGTATATATATATATATATATAATATACATTTATATCTTATGAGAAATTGTAATTGTAATAAACTCACTGACCTTTGCTTTAGGGCGAGCATCTGTGAGGAGTTCTTTGTAGGTGTACCACTGGCTGCCATCACTGCTAAACTGTAGGTAGAAACTGGACACAAAGGTGCCAAACTGTCCTCCACCCTGGGTGAGCAGCCCTGGAACCAACAGCACAGACAGGAATGGTGAAAAACTACATCTACTGCACTAAATGTTGATTTGAAATTAGATATAAACAGATACAATAAGACAGTGATTATTGGTGTTATACTTACATTGTCATTTAAAAGAAAGTTAATGGATGCACAAATGCATGGATGAACGGATGGATGGATGGATGGATGGATGAACGAATGAAGTAATGGATGGATGGATGAATGAATGAAGTAATGGATGGATGGATGTTATTACTGCAAATTAATAATTCTAGCAATAACATTTACATATATATTTTAATTTAAAAACTCATGTATTGGTTTTCAATACTTAAATATAATTTTAATAAATACATTATTTGGAAACTGGTGGTGGGAGGCACCTGTGATGTTATAAGGCTTGAGCAGGTCTATCTGCAAGTAAGGGGTCTGGGTGTTGTGTGAGTGGCTGTGGTGGCTGGATTCTGGTAGCTCTCTATACTGCTCTGGCTCAGGACTCCATCCCTGCAGGTCACTTTGGGGGTCAAATGCATTGAGTCGTCCAGAAGAAGCTGGGTGACCAGGCTGCTGAGAAGAGGCACTGAAGCTGGAGTCAGGCAGTGACTGAACACCCAGAGGAGACCAACATTCATCTGGAAAGAGCAAGTAAAATTGAATGTACAGTAAATGTGAAGAACCTTTTAAACACAGGTCACAAAATGCTTAAAGTTTCCGTTTTATTTTGAGGTACATCTGTTTGCAAAGTCACACCAGCACACACATTCGTAGTCTTGGACCAGACAACCAGAAGTTACAGAAAGACAGGGTATGCTACAAAAACATGGCAGTGACCCTAATGATAGCAAATAATTATTTTCTCATTTATTGTATCGTTACTGTCATTGTTCACATCTTTAAAATGAACAATATATTCTTTTTTGGCAATTCATTGCCTGAAACAGCTTATTCAGTTCAGTGTCGCGGTGGGTCTGGAGCCTACCCCGATTCATTGGGCGCAAGGTGGGAACACACCCTGGAGGGGCACCAGTCCTTCACAGGGTGACACGCATTCACACATTCACTCACACCTATGGACACTTAGAGTTGCCAATCCACCCACCAACGCGTGTTTTTGGACTGTGGGAGGAAACCGGAGCACCGGGTAATCAGGTAAGCTGAACATGGCTAAAAAACGTATGCCCTAATGCCATTATTCTACACTTGTGGTAACAACATGAGGTGTGGTACTGTTTGGTACTGACCTTCAGGTGGAAGAGGAAAGGTCGGCACATATGGTGTCCCCTCTGGGCCTGGGGAGGACTCAACAGTAACAGGTAAGGCAGCAGGAATGGTTGGGGTGGTGATGTTTCCAAAGTCAGCTAAATGTGAAAATATTACATTTTTTATTTAGTCTATTTTGTTTTATTTATTTATTTATTTATTTTTTGTTACTGAAATTCATTCATATGGTTGATATTCATACAAATACTTTATGAGTTATCTATGCGGAGTTGGTCAGTTACCTTTTTCTTCACAGTAGCAACACTTGTCTCCTTCGGCTGGTATCAGAGCTTGACCCTAAAGTAACAAAACAGATTGCTTTAGAAATGAAAGTCATGAAAGGAACTTATATTCAGGAAAGAATATTTTAATGTTTGGTAAATAGAATAGACAACACGCAAAATGAAAATATGGTGAAATATAAACCAACTTTTATTCAAATTTGTATGTAATTACTGGGTTTAACATGCCTTAGGTAATAGTTTATAAGCACTTCATGAAACTGTGCATTAAATATTCAACAGTGTGCCATCCGTAGAGAATGTTTTTACTTAGTCAACTCCAAACCAATTGCATAAAATGGCCAATAAGATAATCAGTTACCACTATTTGACACTCTTGTAAATTTTCAATCCAATCTAGCCATGGAAGAAACAGACAAACACAGTGAACATATACACACCTGAGGGCATCCAGTCACAATGTATGGGCAGAAAAGCGCACACTGGACTGTAAGGTTGGGTAAACAATGGCAAAGCTGGCATTGTCCCACTTTCCAACGATCTCCCACTGCATGTGAGTGACCCTGATACTCACAATCCTTACAAGGTTCTGTCTGACAGCTGGAAAGACACATGCAGGTAATAAAGGCAATACACACAAACAAACCCACACACACCCCGAATCACAGGAATATGAAAAACTGATCTGAACATCGTGTAAACATCAGGCAAATTCACAGAGAAGGAAAAACACAGCATAACATGTTTATGAAAATAAATTAAAAAAAGATTTTATTTCCTGTAATCCTTCATCATGAAATGGTAGCCACAGCAAAAAGGGCAATTAAAAATGATGAACAAGTAAAAACTTTTATTCAGAAACTGATGACATTTACTTTAAAACCTAGATAAAGGGGATCGAGGGATTCATAAATGGGCTCAACCAGCAGCAGCAGAGGGGTATTTCTGTGAAAATTACAGGAACTTAAACAGACATTTTGAATTCAATTATGATGCTTGAATGAGGCCAGGTTTAGACTTCTTCTCTTCAAGTAATTTCAAATAATAATAACCAGGCACCTTACCACAAATCTGCTCAGGTATTTCAAAAGATTGTATTACTATGGTTACTACTTAATTAATTCCATGCTGATTTAGTCTTTATAAACATCCATTCTATGAAATTAATAAACAGTAAAGAACAGAAATTCATACCGCCTGGCTTTCCGGTAAATTCCACGACACTGCCGGCCACTGCCATGTTTGGAGGGGTTGTTTGGGCTGCGAAAGGACCACTGGACACTCTGCACTCCACATGGACCCAGACACTCCCCCCATGAAGACCAAGATGACCAGCCGCAGTGTACTGGGGTAAAATAGACACACATTACATATATGTACATACTCAAATATTTATAAAACCTTTATGTCTCTCTGAGAGAGAGAGGAGAGAGAGAGAGAGAGAGAGAGAGAGAGAGAGAGAGAGAGAGAGAGAGAGAGAGAGAGAGATCTGAAAATGTTGTACCTGAGCATTCTGGGTTGGCCTGACATTGCTGCGGTCTGCCTCTCTCACACCTACAAATTTCACAGCCCATCTTCACCTGCTGCCCTGGCCAGTACTTCACTCCAGACACTTCACAAATACATTCCTCTGGCAACACACACTGCTGCAATTGATTCATGACCTTACCCTCTGGACACCAGCAACCTACTCAGATGAATATAGAAGGACAGAAAGAAAACTACACAGTGAGAAAGACAAATGATGCAGACAAAATCACAGATTTAGAGAGCGATTATGATTAAATCTGAAACTATTGAAGAGTCACCACCTGGAGTAGAAGCTTGTGAGCTTAAAGTTATCTTGCTCTCTAAGTGTTAGAGAGAGGGGTATAAAGCCCCACAGCCCAGTGTATGTTTCTGTTCTCTGGTGTGGCTGAAGTCTATGAGAGGGAGTTGTGTTTATGATCCAGAATGTATCATTTGATATCTGTATCTCTCCATAATGCCCTTATACTGCTCCTCCCTATACACCTGATTTTGAAAGAAACACTGTGTTTACCTGTAAAGCATGGTGCGCTGGGATCACAGGAGGTGCCACTGGATATATGAGCACAAGTCTTAGGACATGGGACACAACTGTGTGTGACTAGGCCAGCAGGACAGGAGACATTAGCGCAGTCATCCTGAGAGCATGGCTCTGGACACAAAGGGTAAAGAGAAAAGCAGGAGATGAGAGCTTTATATTGAAATATTGTATAGACTTCTATCTGTAAGTGCACATGAAACACATTGTCAACAGACATTCAACATTCAGTCACTGTCCCAAAAAATAAATAAATAAAATTACATTGATGATGTGGAAAAATAAAAAATGGAAAAACATGGAGATATATATTTTTTTCTTTGAACTAGAGCAATAAATCTAATATAACATTAAAGTTTTGTGTGCTCACTGATCTCAGTGGTCAGAGCTTCCCCTGGAAGCGCTGCACAGGTTCGGCCTCCATTCTGTGGAGGAATACACTCTCTTTGACGGAGCTCCACACCCCCGCAACCTTTACTGCAGTTAGACCAAGTTGTCCATGGTGACCAATGTCCATCAACTGTTAAAAAAACACACATTGAATAGTTAATCAACAGAATAAAACAAGCAATAACAAACACATTTCTCACACCATCAGTGTTCACACTACTCAGACTGTCACAGCTGTATCTGCAGATGCATTTAATCTATTGTTTATGTTTATTTATTCCAATCAACCTCATATCAATTCGCAGTAATACGAACACCATATGTACACTAAGGCCTTCAATAACAGAAGGGCACCTACACTGTCTTCACTTATGCAATCTAATTACATCACTAATGCCTTCCTAATGTAGACACCTATAGGGCAGTACTACAGAACAGATGGCTCTCACCAGGACACGCTGAGGCGTAGCACTGCTGTCGTTGTGTGTCTTCGCCCCTGCAGTGTCCCAGTGCATCCCCCAGAGGGCACTGTCTGTGCCTGCTCATAGTACCGGCTCCACACGAATGGCTACAAGTGCTCCAGGACCCCCATGAACCCCAGTTCCGACAGCCCTGTTCATCAGAGGGCCCCTCATCCGCAAGCGAAGAAATATCAGGACAGTCTGCTACTCCGTTGCACACCTTAAACAACACAGATTTTAAATGCTGGGGTGCAGGTAAAATATTTTGTGACTACAAGAAACATTACAAAAAATAGAAATGCAGCATGATGATGTCAGAACAAATTTATTTTATTTATTTTAATGGAACCTACTCGAACAAGTTCTTATTCTAAGTATTTTGGACCATTTCTATTGGTCCATTTGACATTACATTTTGATATAATGGGAATGCAATGTTTATATTACAACAGTGTGAAAAAAACTGTTGTAAGGATATGTTGCAACAGTCGTTGCATTAAACTCTCTATACATAGTAGACATAGCTCTTGTTAGGTGTATATCACGTGTTTTGAGTCTTACTGATTTGAAATGGACACAGGAGCCGTCCCTGCAGGTGAACTCCGGACAGGTGTTTGTTGTGTTCTTGCCACCAGGTGGAGCTGGAGTTGTACCTGGCTTTTCTGTATGGAGAACAAGAGGCATGCTGGGTATGTGATCTGACATAATCCCATGTCATAATAATGCTTGTGAAGAAGGAGTGGTAATTCGTCATGCACTTGCTGCTTCACTCTGTAAAAAATGCCTACAGATCTCTGAAACCATTCTTTTAAGCTCTGTCAATTTAGCACTAATATAAGGATTAGGTCTTAAAATTCAGTGCAGAAAATCTGAAATTTTAATCTGATGTTGTGAGTTCTCACCACACAGCAGTTCATCTTCTCCTTTTGGGCAGTCAGCAAGGCCATTACACACACGAGATATGTTCACACAAGTTCTGTTATCACACGAGAAGCTGCCGGGACAAGGTGGGATCCGTGTGGAACCTGCAGAAGAAAGTTTTCCACAGAGAAGAATGATTTAACACTAGGAATGTTGTAATATATTAAAAAAAACATTGTGTGCACACAGAGATAAGTGGATGTCACTTACTCACTGCCGCAATATATGTGTAAGAGCAAATTTGGACTCACAATTTAGTATTATTTTGTGCAAAATACAGAGACCACCATTCAATTGTCCAATATAAGCAGATCTATGTGATGTATATATCCTTTATTTTTGTCAATAATTTGTAACTAGATTGACCAGAGAAGGATATTTCCTCAGCTCTGAGAGTTTAAAATGTTTATTCTTTACTGAAATTCTGTGAAGCTGCTTGTTGTAGTTGTAAAAAGCACTATACAAATAAATTACACAATATATTCATTTTGGAATAGCACATGGAAATGAATTTTATTAACAAAGTTAGTGGGTGGCGTAGCAGGTAGTGTCACACAGCTCCAGGGACCTGGAGGTTGTGGGTTCGATTCCCGCTCCGGGTGACTGTCTGTGAGAAGTTGGTGTGTTCTCCCCGTGTCCGCGTGGGTTTCCTCCGGGTGCTCCGGTTTCCTCCCACAGTCCAAAAACACATGTTGGTAGGTGGATTGGCTAATCAAAAAAGTGTCCGTAGGTGAAAATGTGTGTGTTGCCCTGTGAAGGACTGGGTGTATTCCCGCCTTGCGCCCAATGATTCCAGGTAGGCTCTGGACCCACCACGACCCTGAACTGGATAAGCGCTTACAGATAATGAATGAATGAATAACAAAGTTAGTTATTTAGTTACTAAGTTACTTAGTTGAATTTATTTAGGAGTGTTCACACTTGCTCTGGAGTAAGGCATTTAACCCCTAACTGCTCCCCTGGCACCATGGATAGGGCTGCCCACAGCTCTGCGCATGTGTGCTCACTGCCCTCTAGAATTCATTAGTGTGTGTGTGTGTGTGTGTGTGTGTGTGTTTGTGTGTGTGTGAATGTGTGTTTCACTGCACGTACTGGGTTAAATGCGGAGACCAAATTCCTCTGTGTGAAGGAACAGTGGCCAATAACTGACTCGGATTCTAATCGCAAACACATTCAACATTATAACAGCCCTGGCTTTGAAAATGTTCTACTTTCTTATCTATTTCCTTTTCTTAACAATGGTTTGACAGCTACATATACATATATAAAAGTACTTCTGTAGCCCAGCATCTTATTTGTGACTAATGCATGTCTGCTTATGTGCCAAATTATGTGCTAACGCAATGCTAGGAATTCCTTAGGATCAAAAAAGTATTATCTTGTCTCATCTATAGAAAATAAATCAGAAATCACCATGCACATGTAAACATCTTACCGCAGCTGTCCACGCTCTCATCTGAAGCATCTCTGCATTGTGGTGTACCATCACATAGATGTGTGTGTTGAACACACTGGTCTCCACTCAGACAAAGGACTTGGTCAGGTCCACAAGTACGATCACACTGCTGCTCATCAGTCCCATCCAGACAGTCCGTCTCTCCGTCACAGCGCCAGCCAAGTGGCACACACTGACCATTTACACAGCCAAACTCATACTGACCACAACCTAAAACGAGAAGAATTTCATGTTTACTAGAACCTGAAAGTGGCCAATACTGTGGAATAAAGTGTTAAAGTAAATCTTAATTCGTATTGTTTACTAGATTTAGTGAAGTAGAGTTTTTGAATAAACTGAAACACTGAATAAAAATAATTTAAAATAGAATGACATTTTAAATGTGAAAATGTTTTGTGTTTTAACATTGGGATATTATGTTTCTGGTCATTGTGGATTTCCAGGTGCTTAGGTTTCCTTCCATGGTCCAAAGACACATGTTGGTAGTTGGATTGGCTACTCAAAAGGGTCCATAAATGTGAGAGTATGTCGCCCTGTGAAGAATTGGCACCCCATGCAGGGTGTGTTCCTGCCTTGCACCCAGTGGTTCCAGGCAGGCTCCGGACCCACCGTGACAGTAATAGATAATTAATGAATATTTTGTTTCTGCACCTACACCTTTAAAACACAAATAATTTCCTTCATACTGACTACAGTCGGAAACACATTAGAGTAAGATTTAAATCCTCCATTTCAACACTGTCAACTACTGCTAAGTGATATTAATATTAATGTAGCCTGGAAAACTACATTTCATATTGCATTCGAATACAGTACAAGCTTAGTACACATTAATAAAAATCTCAAATAATGCTGTACACAGCCATAAAAAATCTGCCTTGTTAAACCCCTACTGAGCAGATACACTAATACCTTTGACAGGACAGATGACTTCATCTATCCCAGATGGACAGTCCTTATGGCCGTCACACACACTCTTGGCAGGTACACATTGATCTCCAGGGCACTGGAACTCTCCAGGAGCACAGACACACCCTCGCTCATCACTGAAGTCACTGCAGTCATCATGACCATCACAGCGATGGAGGTAGAGAATACAGCGGCCAGTTGAGCAGCGGAACTCTTCTTCACCACACACCACTCCACAGTCTGATCCAGAGAAATCAGGTTAATGACTGCACATCAGTTAACCACATCAAACCAAACATCTCTACACTTTGATGATCTCTTTAACCTGTGTACGTCTTTGTTCAGCACAGTCAAATCTATCAGTACCTGGACCTGGATCATCCTGTATGTTTTCAGCACAAGGCTGCATTTAATTAAATTTTATTCACTCTGACAGTTTCTGAGGTGATCATCTATCTCTGACTCTCATAGAAGAATGTTTTAAATAAAGGATGACTGACCTTTTTCATCTGAGTCATCAGCAAACCCACAGTCCAGTCTTCCATCACACATTTTAGCAGCAGACAGGCAGCGTCCATTAGCGCACTGGAACTCACCAGCTGCACACTGTGGTACCACTGTGACCGGGGCACAGAACTCCTCATCTGAATGGTCAGCACAGTCAGGGTGGCCATTACAGTGGAGCTCTACTGATAAACAAGCACCTCCCGAGCAGCGAAACTGCCCAGGGGGGCAAGTAGAAGGGCAGAACTCGTCGGAGCCGTCCCCACAGTCATCCTCATTATCACACAGCCAGAGAGAGGGGATACAGCGCAGAGAGCTACCTGTGCACTGAAACTCAGATTCAAGACATGGAGCAGAAGGGGCACACGCTGACCCAGAGCAATGCCACGTTCCATTAGAACAGGAGCTGAAACACAGGACACGGGCTTATACACACTCTGTGTGATTTACATATTATAGCAATAGAATATTATCTGAAACTTATTACCACTGATATCACTGACCCCCATTTCCAGAAAAGTTGGGACACAATTTAAAGTGTAATAAAACAAGAATCTGTGATTTGACTTCACATGAATCTGTATTTAACAGATGAATGCACATATGTTTCCAGCAATGGTGTGGCATCAGGCTGGCATATCCACATGTAAATATAATCAAATATAAGCATCATTAAAAAACGTCTAGACTGACCAGTTCTGGCACTGCTGAGTTACAGCTGCTCCAGGAGGAAACAGGGATCCTTCCCATTCACAGGGACACTCAGCTGGAGAGATACAGCTTTCACCTGTAATAGAAAAAAAACAATGTATGAGGATTTCAGAGGTCTAAGTAGTAAGTACATGAACCATAACTGCAACATTTGGGTTTTGTTAAGACAAATGTTAAACTAAGCATTTTACATTTACATACAGTTTAATTTTACATGGCGAGGCAAACATAATGGGGCAGATATATTTCATCAACTAATTATAATTATTTAATTATGAACACTAATAGTAAATTCTGGACATATTGCATGAATTCGGACCAGCCTTAGCCTAAAAACACTGACCATTTTGAACAGTGCCTGGAGGGCAAAAGCAGCCCTCCAAACAGGAAAGAGAGTTGCAGTGAGAGTAGACACTGGACATGCTCCCAGGACAAACAGCAGGGCAAGCGGGACCACAGGCTTCATACACAAAACCATCCTCACACTGCAGAGCTACAAAGAGAGACAGAGGTTATTTATCTTATAAATCTTACATATGTTCAGCAGTTAGAGTTCTCCTCCAGTGTTGAGTTGTGTAAAAATAACGCATTTGTGGCAGTTCAAAAAGAAGCGGTGGTTGGGTTTACTTTTTCAAAGGTAGAGTGTGCTACCCTTAACTTTCTTAACTAAATAGCATCATGTGACTGACAGAGTCCTAGCTAAGAGACGGTACAGGCAATGACTAAATTGGCCACTGATCTTTGTGATGGTACCCTGCTGGTCAAAGGTTTTGAGGCCATTTCATTGCAGTAAAATTTATACAATGATTAAAATATTACACCATTCCTCAGCAATATAGTTACAACTCATCTGTTGGAGGCTGTAAAATTATATGCGCTCAAAATGTTCAAGAGAGCTGAAAAGAATCAGGCTTACGGCAGAGCTCCTGAGACCTCCAGCGGATATAGACCCCTCTGCGGTTGCATTCCTCAGCATAGGCTGCAATGGCTGTGCAAATACATTCACAGTCGCCTCCCGAATCACAGCTTGAGTAACAGACACAGAGAGTAAACTTTACTGAGTTGCTGTACTTGACTCAGTGACCTACAGAGGATCCTAATAACCCACCATTTAAGGCTAAAGGTTGAATATAAATGAGCGTTCTTTTCTCTGTTACAGACCTGCCCTTTCCATTCATCCCAGTTCTTTCATGAACCTCTTGTGCTTTTTCTCTTCGCACATGACTTGGCATTTAGCCCAAGTAAGTGTAGAGGAACTCCAGAACTTGGACTGAATGGCAATTTTCTAAGCAAAGTTCAGTTGAGGACAGAAGGACGAGATGTACTGAGTGTTAGTATCAGTGATAAAAACAATGCATTCTGTGAATGAAGGTGTAGGAAACAGAAGATAATTATAGAGTGTGGCCAATTACATTCTGCTTGATTTACTAGTGTTTGTATCAGTTGTGCATGGAATATTCTTTGCCTTTAAAAAATGAAAACACGAATATTAGTAGTGCTGTCTCTAAAGGGAGATGCCTGAATAGCAGAAAAAACACTCTCACAAATACAAGGGCTAGGTGTAACTTGTCTCTAAAAAGTTAATCCCAAAACACCCTCTGTTGTGTATTTAAGATATTTTTTCTACTAAGTTTATGGTACCATTTCCATTCGTGCTGAAAAAATATCAAACACAAAACAGAAATTTTTGAATTGTTCTGAAGATTCTACTAATTAATTGTACTGTTTATAAACACAAAACAATTAATACAGCATTAGTAATGTGTATTAAATTTAGACACATTAATACAGAGCTCATACAACACCAAATTCCACACTATGCCTTTTTATGTATATACACCTGCTCCTGAGATTATTCAAACTCCCTCTGTCTGTGTAATACAGTAAGTGACCCAATGCAGAAATAGACCTCCTGCTCTATAATGAAAGACACTATTACCAAGATCTCTTACCCGCAGGCATCAAAGACACACCAGTCATAGAACTGCTGGTAAGGCACTTCAGCATGACACAGGGAAAACAGCTCTTGTGTGATCACGGCGCACTTTTTCTTCGCCCAGGTAACTCTATGAGGGTTGATCTACGCAAATGAAAAATCAGAGATAATACAGGCCTAGATTTCATGATGATAAAATAACACTGAAGAAGCGTTTCAATCAAAATCATATGTATACAAATGTATAGGAGGATAATGGTCTTATAGAGTTCCTATTAAGCTTTAAGGGGTTAAGCTGGAAATGGTTAAGAAATAAAATACTAAGAAAGTAAAAGTAACTCACAGCACAGGGGTCACGCAAGTCCTGCTCACTGACATCGGGACATGAAGGACTGACCTTCCAGGAATTTCCAAACAGCTCAGGTGTAGACTCCATTATGCCCTGCCTCGTGGTAAAGTCATTCTCTGTGTCTCCATCAAAGTTTCCACATAAACCCCCAACCTGGGTTCGCAAGTGTGGTTCTAGCCGCACATACACACGCATGCCTTTCCACCACACAGAACAAAAAACAAGCCATGTTTATCTCTCTTTTTCACACATATCACAAGTAATTTGCCAGTATGTACCTATACTGAGAATGAAAAGAACAGACAATCAAGCAATCCCCATCATCAGTATTTATTGGAAGTACCTCCATCCCAGAGAAGAGTGACTCCAAGGCGGGATGAAAGAGACACAAACAAGCCGATTCTCTCCAGCACTAAACCACTGCCTGAGTAAGACTTAGGAAGAGTCACTGGCATGCCATTCACTGTCACTGCTTTGCCTGAAGAAAGAACACCAATATTTTCATACAGTACTACCTTCATTCAGGGGTCTTAGGGTAAAGAGTTGAAGGGTTTTTTGCAAATTTAACCAAGGATTTCATACAAAAATCATCAACTTACTGTAGTTAAATACCAAGGTTAATCCAAAATTGAACCAAACCATGAACATTTTGTGCTGATACCAATTTTTAACTAAATATTTCCTACTTAAGATAAAGATTTGTGAAGTTTATCCTTTTTTACTGTGTTCTGTGTTTACGTTTCTCAGCCTCAGTAGCGGTTAAACAGGTTTTAATAACTGCGCTGACCCTATGTTTAACACTTGTTTCTGACATTTTGTACATAGAAAAACTGAATATTTTTTAAAGCTGACCTCTCAGCAGGTGAATAGCGGTGTTGCCGACAGTGAGTGTGACGGATTTGGTGCAGGTGACTCCAGTGCTGCCACAGGGAACATTCTCAGCGCTGACCATGAACAGACCACTCATCTCCTGGGCCAGTACGTACTCACAGTCCCCCAGGAAAGAGAAGCAGCGGCCATCAAATGTCACATAGTGAGGGTCACCCGTGGCCACACAGGTACCAGCACATAACAGCTGAGTGCAGTGCCAGTGACGCTGCTTACAAACACTGTACAACACAGAGATGAGGACAAGGTCAGGCAGTAACTTGCAAAGTGTATGAATGCTGTCATTAAAAAACCTACTGGGTTTAAGTATTATTTGTATGTTTGTAAAGTGTGCATCATTATAAAAGCCTAGCTGCCCTTTAAATATTGCCAAAAGTTCATGATGAATGAATCAGTAGAAAATGTCCGTAGTTGTTTAAAAACATCTAGCTGTAGTAACAGATAACAGTAGAATATTTTGGCACTAATATGTCTTATTACCAGAAAGACAAGCAAAATGATAAAAAATGACGTGAAGTTTTATCCTGTAGTGTAAAAGAAACACATCTCTGTTGAAAAGAGGGGTTTCTTGTTTTTCTTTACTAATCTGACTTTCTGTCCCTGAACTGTCTCTAATCTAATCAAGCCAGTCGGGTGTGTACTGCATGCTCACCATGTGTTGCAGTCTTTAGAGATGGTATCATTGGTGAAGAAAAGTCTGCCATTGTGGTGGCAAGGACACTCATCAGGAGACACACACTGATCCCCCTGCACAGAATCAGCAAAAAAGACTTGTGCATGAGATCAAGAAGCAGGATAACATCAGGGAAAGCTATTACTGTGTGTATCCTATTGCTGTCATTATGTCTCGGTGGATATAAAACACATGACCATAGTGCAATGGAGGAAAAATAAAGGAGATACTCACCAAAAGCACAGTTCCCTCTGGACAGACGCATCCATAAATAGGTTCAGTGCAAGCAGGCTCAGTACTATCCAGACTGGAGCAGGTCCTTAGACATGAACGAGGGGAGAAGACCAGAGAGCCTGGACACTCCCTGACTTTAGGACACGGATCATCAGTACAGTTCCACACACCATGTCCACACACACTTTAGAGAAAAAAGGAGAATGAGTCTGAACAAGCAACTTTAAGTGGCCAAGCTTCTTTAAAATGTCACTGGGGGACCATTGGTCTGCTTTTCTTTCCACAGGCCCAGCCCCATGTACTCAGAGAAACTCAGGGAATGTATCACACACTGCAGAACCTGAATGATTAGTCTCAAGAAGCAACCATCACTTGGTCAAAGGCGATATATGTAGCAAGTTTGTTCTACTGGTTGAGCAGAACATTTCATAATGTTGAGCAAAAGCAGGTTGAATACCACCTCTGGCAAGTTGATGGTTGTCTTTTCAGACTGTGAGTTCAGGGCTCACATGGAGTGAGGTGCACCCTTCACTTAAGGCCTCCCTGTTCTTACAGTTTGGATATAAGCCTTTAAAGTTTTTTTTTTTTTTTTTGGGAGTTCCAAGGATTCGAGGGGGATGGTTCAGTGGTAACACAAACAGACTAGTGGTACCCCTGTGTAACAGCATATAAAATAACAACTTGTGTAACATAAATAAATACATGTAGAGAATATTGTAAATATTCAGACAGGACACATTTGGAGTCTGAGAACTGCATTTCTAAAAATCTAAAGTTCCTAATGAGTAAAAGATTACTCGCACCAGTTAAAACTATGCAAATGGACCAAGCACACTTAGGTTTTTCAGTTGTATTTGGGATAACAAGATTAAAATTCTATGTTTGGCCAAACACTTATTACTGGATTTGGGTCAAAAAATTGAAATACGTTGGTGTTATTTTCTGTAAATGTACTAAGCCTAGCCTTGGGATGAATTACATGAAGTTCACTACTAATTTCTAGTATTCTATATTCCGTTATAAAATGTTCATGGATCATTTAAAAGTGCAATAGTGTTATTTTATGATGAGGTTAATCACACTTCACAACCTTAAATGGCCTACTCCATTATAGTACACAAATGCAAACCTTTACCTGTTTTAACAGTCTAACCATGGTGTCTTATGTTGTCATGAGGAAAAAGAAATGCAATGAAATCAACCTATCCCGATGATGCAATACAGCGGGTCATAGAATGACTTCATCAGAGCTCTTCTACCTCTGCAACTCACAGCAGGAAACACTATACTGCACTGTTCTGTGCTGCAGTTGGAAGAACACACAACAAATACCCAAAAAACAGCACCATTGTGTTTTCTTGAAAGTACAGTGGGCAGTGATAGAGGAGGGGGCTGTCCTACCCACCCAGAGAGCAAGGCAAATTGTGTTTTCTATGACTATTGGCTTCCCCGACGGCTGAGGCATCACCTGGGTTAAAGCCTGCATTCTCCTGAGGACAAAGCCAACATTACATTTATTTTGAAATGTCACATACCCACTCATTTTAAAGCAACACTAAGTAATATTTGGAATTTTTTTACTAGGCTCCCCCTACAGAAGAGTGCAATTCACTTATATATGTAGGAAAAGCTCCACGTGAGGGTCCCACAGTGCTTCAAATCAATAGTACTGTGTGTTCTTATTTTCATTCTATTATAAAGTTAATTGGAAATGACCAATTTTTTACAATATATTGTAACAATTGTATTTGTACTTTTCATTGTTTAAGACAAGGGATGGTAAGAAAATAATAATTTCTGACAGAATCACAAACAGTCTTATGCCACTTATTAACAAGATATTGATTTGCTGAAAAATCCTTTGGTCCCTAAACTAATTAACCGCCAACGAAATACAGAGACAAAGGCAAAAGGCAAGCACCAGATGAGGTTTTAACAAAGTTCACTAAAGCCTTTTAATCATTAGCCAGACACGATCTGTAAAAACGTCCAACTAATTACACAAGGGTTAGTGCACATCTGCATGTGCAAAACCAATGACACGACGAATAACCACAGAACAGCTGGAACCTTGCCCACTTACTGGACGTGTCATTGGATGTGTATTTGCTGTAGCATTCATCCAACTATCAATGAATGACTCAATTAAACAGTTGGGCAAGAAACTCAGGTTTGAAGAATCTCACCTCTTCACATAAAATACTGTGCTAGTATTACACAAACAAGATGAAAGATCGTTTTATGCTGAATCGCCGAGTCTGTTATCAAGGACGGGTAATAAAAAGTCACCTTTAGATGCCATGACAATCATAAAAGCGGCATAAAAGGTTTAAAGCACAGAAACTACTTTCGTCTAATAGTTTCAAAGGTGCTATCTCCCTGCAGTGTATCTGGTAAGATACACTCTAACTGATATTAGGCTCTTGGCTGAACCCCAAACAACATGCACCTTAACTGTGCAATTATTGTGTAGCAATGTGGATATGAGGCAATGTGCCCAGTACAGCATGTACTGCACCAGTAATGGGTCATCTGAACTTACTGTGTGTGTGTGTGGGGGGGGGGGTTGCAGTGTACATACCACGAGTCGACAGAAAGCTTGCTGCTTGATCAATTAACATTCCGTTATTAATCTTATATTAATTCTATTCTGTAGTAAATGTGATTCTACTACGTAAGGAGGCCAGGTTTCACCACTGAAAATATAGCAACTTAATAAGCCATAATATTGATTACATTTTTATAATTATTACACACTCCAAATGAGATCCTAAACCTTCTAATTAGTATGAGGCAGTATGCTATTATTATGCAACAGATTAATACAATACATTATTAAAATGTTATTAATATCTTTTATTACATGTCGATTTATAAGCCAAAAAGCCATTAGATTAAATCCACCTCCTTATTTCTACACTCCACTGACCATATAGGTGCACTCTGTGGTTCTGTAATAAGAGGCTGTAGATCAAGTGCATACTTTTTAGTCCCATGTTATTAGATACAAGTGGATTGGTTAGGGCTGCTGGAGATTTAAAATTCTGTGCTCACTCACCATACACTCCTAGCTTGTTCATCTGTCTTGTGTATATATGTTTATATACTCAGACACATCTGCTCATCTGTTGCTACAAGATACTTCTCACTGGATATTTTTGGTTGGTGAACTATTCTCAGTCGAGCCATGATTTTGTGTTATCCAAAAGCTCCAGCAGCACTGCTGTGTCTGATCCACTTGTAACAGAACAATACACACTAACACACCACACAACAGTGTCACTGCTGCACCAAAATACCTGCTCTATGGTGGTCCAGTTGGGGTCCTGACCCGATGCAGAGTAGGATGAAAGCTTGCTAAAAAGTATGCAGAGCAGCAGATGGACTAATAGCAGGATCTAAAAAGTGCACCAGTATAGCAAATTAAGCTGATAAAGTGTAGAAAACAAGGATGTAGCTTAAATGTAATGGAAGATCTTTGCATATTTTCCAAATGTCAGAAAGTGTCAGGCTTTCATAATTATGCCAGGTATGGAGTGCAAATAAATTGTGCGTCCATATGCAGGCCCTTATCTTCATGTCTCATACCAGTTATTGCAGCTGATCTGTAGAGAGCTTCCAGGTGGATAGACAATCCCACCATGCACACATGGGCACATGCTGACTGGAACACACTGGCCTTGGTCATCCTGCACCAGGCCTGCTGGGCATTGACAGCCCGAGACACATGTCCTGCTACCTTTGTCCTCCTCGCAGCTCCAGCTTTGCTGTAGGTCCGCACATGAGCTTCCACACACTCTGCCACACTCATGATACACCTGCCCTCCTGAACACTGTACCGCTGCAGAGAGACAGCACCCAAACAGACATATAAAATACCATTCTCTTGTATCTAGTTAGTAGTTTTTGTTCTCTGCACAGTGTATGTAAGTACTGAACACAAAACCCGGAACACGATATCACTTATAATATATTTCAATATATTACTTAAAGCTGCACTATGTCCAATTTTTTTTGGTTTAAACTTGAAAGTAGTAGGATTAGTGAGTCAGTCTCTGTACAGCTGTGAGTCACTCTGTAAAGCTCTAAAATAGCAGTTCAGCAGTCAGTGGTGTTGAGTCAGATTTGGCAGGGGGTTTTTGGACCATGCCATGCCTCTTTACATATTGTGGCATCTGCCTTGGGCTGTAAGTGTAATTGAGAGCTCCAAATGTGTGGTTATACTGAGCAGCTTGCCCTGCTCCCTGAAGAAAAGGGACTGTGTTGTTGTGGTTTATTGTAGTTGTTTATGTTGTGTAGATGGTAGTATATTATTTGTATTTGTGACTGTTGTGTGTACGAGGACAGGGGTTTGTGGTGTTGCTTGGTCCTAATGAATCCAATCCACCTACCAAAATGTGGTTTTGGACTGTGGGAGGAAACCAGAGCACCCGGAACATTTCTGTCATGCTCACGACTATCAAAGTTCTTCTGTCTGTCATTTTCTATTACACTTTTCCAACAGAGAGGTCTCCAAATCCTCAAATGTTACATAGTGCAGCTTTAATTCGACTTTTATTTTTCTGCATAGTAACAAGCAAATTCACTATTAGCTTGAACTGACAGTTGTAAAGACTCTTACGGCAGAAGGTGTGGTTCCTCCAGCTCACTAGCACCCCTTCCTGGGCACACCGCTGAGCATAGGCTGTGATGACAGTACAGTGGCACAGCTGGTGTGGGGCGCAACTGCACACCTCAGACAGACATATTCGCATGTAGGGTTCCCGCTCAACAACGTCATGACAAGCCTGCACAGAGTAATGCACAGTGGTGTTACGTTTTATGCAGTGGAAAGATTTTAGCATACATTTAATACTTCATCTTTGTGGACCTCACTGCACTGTAACTATGTAAATAATCAATAAACACCAAGAAACCCAGCAGGGCAAGCAACTTAACCCATGAGAGGATTTATCCGGTAAATCGTTATTCATTTTCTCCCAGCATAAGCACTTTAAGAATGACACTCTAAACACGTAGCTTCACTTATTGCCTCCGTCCTTAGAGAACAGTGAGCCTATTTATGATGTCATGTGTCTCGTATCTGAATAATGTTAAGATAAGATTAATCCACATTCCATTTATACTTGGCAGACACATAAATGTAATTATGTTGGATAGAAATCTACTACGCATCATTTAAATTTATGGTATTTGGCACCCACTCTATCTTCCATAGAGGCGCACAGCTTTAATCCCAAGCTTCCTTCTGAAGGCATCAGTTCTAGCAAATATGCATCAGTGCTGCTTTTCTTGGACTTCTTGGATGTGTATTGAACATGGGAATACAGCATGGGAATGTCTTGGCACCATTCTAAGAGTAAAGTCACCAGCTGACCTGAAACACAGCACTGTTGATAAGAGCACAGACGCTCTCTGCGTACTTTCCACGTTGGGTGTAGGTACTACAGGGGTCAGAGGTCACAGATAAGGGTAAAGGGCAAGATCCAGGGCTGAACTTGGCAGCAAAAGAAGGCACACTGCTCTCGACATCACCGTCTGGTGTGGTGAAATCGTCGTGCTGATTCCAGGTCAATGTTCCACACAGACCCCTCACCTGCCATAGTGCAGAAAACACAAAAACATGCATAGAACTACATTAAGGGGATTGGTATTTCTATAATGAAAAGAATTAACAGGTCTGAAGCTAGTCATGATCAGGAACTCTGCTCAGAACAACATTAGAGCAGTGATTTTACTGTTGTCACTATTATAGTAAAATTGCGAAGTGTATCACATGATTCACTGTACTTGAGTGAGACATGAAAGCATTATATTTATTAGGACCTTATGAGCAAAGCCTGGCTGCAGAGTGATGAGGATCAGAGAGCCAGCTGTGTGCCACAGCAGCTGAGCTCCAAATGCCTGGACCAGCAGGAAGCTGGAGGTAGCTCTTCTCAGTCCCAGATCAGCTGTAAACACTGGCAAAATCTCAGGCTTACCATTCAGCATCACTGAGCCTGAGAGGGAGACAAAAGACATACAGAGACAGATAGGCAGATGGCACAAAATACAAACAGTCGAAGAAAGTATACTTAGAAAGTATGTGGACAAAAAATGATTTTTTCACATTGTTACCAATTTTCTTGATTAGGGGTGTCACAAAACCTTAGGATATTTATTACCTATCATTATTTCTGGTCTGGTTGGTTGACCTATATATCAATCCAGGAAGTGGACACTGGGGGTAGGAGGTTTTTGACCCATAAACAACTAACTCCAATATAAACAGCAATTAATGATAAAAAAAAAAATATATATATATATATATATATATATATATATATATATACATATATATATATATATATATATTGTATCTCCACTTTCTTTTCTACCTAACCATTAGAAATATATTCCAATTGTTTCTTACTGAGTTTATGCCAGTAGGTATGCATTTGACACAATATGTTTTTGGAGCTTAAGCCCCTTTAACACATACAAATTAACCCAGAACATTTAACAGAGTTTACCCAGAGGAGCTGCAAACACCCGCAACATTGATGCACGGACTTTATCCTGCTAGTGAGCTATAGAGACTCCAGGTAAATTTGGAGTGAGTGCATGTGGGAACAGAGCCACTAATGTCCCAGAGTATCTCTTGCACATCCTGCACAGGTGCTGCCCCAGGTCTAAAGTACGTGGAACATTTCCCCCAGTGACAACATGTCTGACACAGAAATTCTCCCACAGTGCACTGCATGTGTGAAAGAACCATGCCAAGACCTGATGTACCAGTTGTTCTCTGAAGTTTCATTGAAGTTCATATGTTAAAGAGGCTTTAGTTGGGTGGAGTTTAAATGGTATATCTTGAAACCTTTATGATGTTTACATTGCACATGAAATTCTTTTATTTAAAAGAAGCAGAGGAAAGGTAGAACTCCACAAAGGGAGTTACCTTCTCTAGCCTAACAGATCATTTATACAGAGCAGCAGGTCAATAGGCTTTATGGGTAGGATGATGTATGCTTCAAAAGACATACCAGCAACTCACCTGTGTTAGTGACAGTCACTGTGGTACGGAGTGCAGTGATGGACATTTCCTGAAGGCAGCCCTTGCCCCCTCCCTTCACACACTCCCCTGCTCTGATTGTCACTGTAAGTTTCTTATCTACAAAATCCTATAAAAATAAAAAAGCAGCACTGGTGTTCAGCAGGAGAAATGTCCCCAAAAATAAGCTTAAATCACCTATTTACTGGTTATTTCAGGATGTTACTGAGAGCCATTCTCATAAAAAAACAAAGCTCTGATATTGGGATTAACTGAATACTGAAATAAGATAATGTCAATGAATAAAATGAATCATAAAATGCACATTCAGTAAAGAAATAAAGATGCACTATCCAAAACAAGTAGCTTACCTCAACAGCAATGAACTGACAGTCACCAGCCTGGAGGTTATACCTTTTCTTATCAAAAGTGGAGATGTGCATTGCCCCGATAATACTGCACTGAGCTGCACACCTCTCTTCAGAACACCTCCACTGGCCTCCCTTACAAACACTATGAAAACAGGTTAGACAAAATGGCTGAAAACCTACTTAAATAAATGACTTTCCACTACTCTCTACATTAGATTATGATTATATATTGATTAGACAGTAAATTTATTGATGTAGTACATTTTATTCACAAACACCTGTACGAACCATTCAAATTATTCAAATTCAATGCTTTAGCTTTTTTGGTATTTAAAGGTATTTTGGTCATCTTTGTTGCAAATGCAAAAACTGTGCTTTGAAACACTGATCTCACTGGATCCAGTAAATCACAGAACATTCACATTTACAGTTAGTTGCCAAGTAGCCCCCTGTACTCACCAGGTGTTACACTTTTGTTTTATCATGTCCCCCTCCTGATATGTGCGACGCCTGTGAAAGCATGGGCAGTCATCTTTCTTTAAGCATTGGCCTCCATGTAGATAGAGTCCAGCAGGGCACTCACAACCCCCAACACACTCTTCCCGACACTGGCCTGAGGCTGGCGTGAGAGCGGAGGTACAGCTAGGGGGACAGGAAGACATGCAGTCTGAAAAAACCTGACCCCCAGGACACACTCGCTCTATAGAAAGACAGAGAAAACAGAGTGGGTAGAAAAGCCGAGCAAATATTGAAGTTGTACATTTTATCTACCATTGGAGAAAACATCCTGCACAAGCCTGTAGGCTCAATGAAGACATTAACCAAATCAAAATACTGTATTTACTAGTTAATTCCTCTGTGTAATTTTCTGTAAATTATATTTTTTTCCCTACAAAAGCTTTTAGAGACCACATAGAATTATTAGGCAATATCAGTGCCTTGCTGTTGCTTCCATATTTGTTTGTGTGAATTGCAGATAGGATTAGTGAGCAGCTGACCAAGATTCTCTGTGGTCAGCACACAAATTTCCAAACACTCATTGTATCTGATTATTCAAATCCTTCTTTTCTTCATTTCAAATAAATTTGACTATACAGTTAATAGCTGGGCTTCTGGGTTCTGCATTTACTTGCAAACTCTATTATCACTGTGAAAATCCAGCTCACACCTGCTCCAGCTAATTAAGGTCTTCTGTAGACAGTGATAGTGAGTAACTGTGGTGGATCAGATTTCAAAAACAAAGCCTTGGCATCTGTGCTGTGAAAGAAACGAGAGACGTACCACACAGCCCTGGGTGTCTCCAGCTGATGATCACATGTTGTTGGGCACATTCACGAGCAAAGCTGGCCAGTGTGTCACACACAGCCCCTTCTCTCTCACTGTGTCCGAGGCTGCAGTACATATACAGACAGGTATCCACATAGGGGCCTGGATCAACCTGAAAGAAGGACAAAAACAATAATAACAGTAATTAAAATCTTAAAACGGCAGTCTGCTGACCTCTTTGACATTTTCTGTATGGCAGGACAATTCGTGTGCTTCTCTTACTCGATGATGGCAGTGTGTAAAGGGACTCTCCTTGAGTTGATGGCATGCTGACTCTGCATTTCTTCGCAGTCCTACATCCCCTGTAATGTCACAGCTGTGTCCCAACTCTGCTGCATCACTACATCCCTGTGAAGACCAGACAATCATAGTGACGTTTTCACTCATGGCCTCCGTTAGATCAATACACTAGAGACTTTTAAGGTAAAATTACTACATAGTGTTATTATAACATTCCATAATACGGGATTCCGCTTCTAAAAGCAGAGACCAAGTACAGCGCATGAAATACCTCTGTCAGTTGATCTGGAACCCGCCACGAGTTTCCAAAGCTGGCAGCATACTGAGATATACTTCCACTTTTACCAGTGAAGTCATCTGTAGAAAGAAAGAGCAATAAAACCAAAACCATAGACGACAGAACCCCATAGTTATACGTGCACACACATCAATGAAATGAAAATCAAGTTTCATTTTCCTCTAAAACCCTAATTATTTCCACCAATCTAACACCACTGGTGCCAAATATATTATGACAAGTGACACTAAAAATAAAATAAATTCCTTGGCTGCTTAAGAGGGATTTAACCCACTTTTTCTGAAAGCCCTCTAAAGAAATTGAACTGATACAGAAATGAACAAACAAAAAGTACAAATAAGCCATCATTTTTTCTTCTTTTCAGGGTGTATATTTTTAATGTGAACACTCAAAGGGGGAAGCAGACTTCCATTTCCACAACTACTACATTGATGTGAAGTGAGGAAGGAGTAACTAGCTGAGTACAGAGCCTTGATAGACCCACTTCTGCCTAACTTTGACCTCAGAAGCAAGGACCTAGACCCAGATATGGAGAATTCCAGGATGTCATCAAAGGTTCTACAAGCAGTTTTTCCTCTGGACCCACTGTACTACCATATAAAGCAACCCAGGGTCCTGCACCAGCAGTGGAAAATCTCGTTATTCATCTGGAGGAAAGCAAAGGAAGGAATTTCCACAGAGGAAAACTCAAACAATAGTGAGCAGCCTCAGTATATTCATCAGAGTCCGCCTTCTGCATATGTATCTGCTGAAGGGTGGGTACACTGAAACCTCTGTGCACAAGAGTCATGACACAGTTAATCAGAAATTCACTATAAGGTTAAGGGCAACTGACAAAGCTAAAGCTCACAGATGCTTATGGATCTATACCTTAGAAGCTGGTGGAGACAGCATCACAGTGTATAGGAACTATATCAGACTTAGGCTCGCCATGAAGAGCTTGAGGGAGGTTTTCAAAGAGTGGGAGGTGAAAAGAGGTGATTCAGTATAAGGCCAGCATCTATTTGTGAACAGGCAGGAAATGGCAAGCTCTGGAGTCATGACTATGGCACAGAGCTGATGGGAATGGGGTATCAGCTTACAGTTCAAAGAATAAAATAATTCATTAGAAACAAGAAAGCCATATTGTACACATTTGGAAGAAGAAAATATAACAGAGTCACACAACAAGCAGAACAACATCCAGCATTTGGTTTCTAAGGACATTTCTTACCATCTGCGTTGTTGTTGTATACTCCACACAACCCCTTTGTAGCAGCAAAGTGTTCTGAGGTAACTGTCAGATACACAGTGTTTCCCAGGTCAAATTTGATTCTGACCCCCAGTCCACTCTCCACAAAAACAAAATCTCCCAGCCAGTGAACACTCACTCCTACGGACAAAATTGATGCACATGAAATGCTGTCTATCATACATTTATCACACATTCATATAGTATAGTGATTAAGACCATCATTTCATAAACATTTCTCAGCAGTTTCACAGCAGGACCTAAGATGCAGTGACCTATGTCCGGGTTAAGTGGGAAAATAAACAGTCCCAGTGAACGGGAAGAGAATCCAGTTGAGTAAACAATCAGAATAAACATAACAGTGTGTAGATATCTTGTCATCTGCTTGTAAACAAATCTAACACACATTGCTTCTAAACCTCTAATAGTGACAGGTCAAATCCTTGTTAAAACTGAGTAGTATACTAAGGAAGAATTGCAGCAGGGCGCATCGCTGACACAGACATTCAGCTGTGCAAACAACTTTTGAAAAATGAGATGCTTACTGAAAATGTGCGAGAACCACTCACAATGCCAAGCATGGGCCACAAAAGCCCACAGAACAGGGCAGCAGAGCAGAGGAACACGGTTCTCTGGCATAACAGAGCTCCATCTAATACCTGTGGGATACGCTGAAGTTGTGTTTGTGATCTAGCAGCAGTACATGGCCTCACTGATAATCTTGGGGATAAACAGAATCAAATCCTCAAAGTAATTTCTAATGTAAACCTTCATTTGAGAAGAACCCTTAGGCAAGCAAGGTTTTGGTCATAAAGTGTTTAACAGCAAAATATCAAAAGAGATCACAAATGCTTTGCTTAACAGTGCATGATGTTGTTTACGAGTCCAGTGGCAAAGTTAAGACCAAACAAGAACAGGCAATTGCTGCACTAGTTCCTCTTTTCATAGGCTGCTTTAAAATCTGTACATATATCTGAAGGCATGTGTATTTATGTGTATTTCCTTGAGTATTTCATAGTCATGTATATTTACTGTCTGTTGGCAGGAGTCACAAATAGGCGGACCACAGTCCGAGAACGGACCTAGACGCTGTCCTATCAGGACCTGGACCTGTAACTGATAAACTATTAAGAGCTGTTTAATTTTGAACAAGGTGTTTGTCTTAAGAGGTATAACTCTACTGGTCATTACGGTTCAGTTTTAGCGCTCCAGGAAATTACCCGACTCACACATGCGTTTCTGCATATCACATGTGAAGCTCAGCCAATCAGATCTCTGCATTATGATGAGCAGTGACTCGAATGAATGACACACACAGGGCAGCGCTCCAGACACAGCTGTCTTGGCACCAGTAAAAATAGACCAAGGGACGTGATAAAAGCTCTTTTGGGACACTTTCGGGACAATAGTGTTGTGTGTGGTAAAACCAAAAACTTTAATGTGAAAGGAATGATTATTAGTTGAAATTCTCATAACGCTGAACATGGAATCTGTTTGCTGTTAACAGATAAAGTCCCGCCATTCAGTCATAAGAGCCAATCAGATTTCTAGTTGTGGAAAATCAGTAAAGTTAACTGCAACTAAAAATGACACTTTCTCCTATGTCACACATCCAACTGCCCTTGGGCATGGCATCTAACCCCTAAGTTCCCTCAACACAGAGGTGGATGCCTAGCACTCCGGGTTTGTGTATGTTCACTTCTCCTGGTGTGTGTGTGTGTGTGTGTGTGTGTGTGTGTGTGTGTTTAATGCCACTGATGAGTTGAATGTGCAGTCCAAATGACATTGTAATGCTGTGCAGAGGTGATTAAAGCATGTTTAAAATACATTTCACATTTCAATCAAAAAACATTAAAATGGGGATGCAATGTTTGTTCTGACAACTGAATAAATACTGAGCTTGTTCCATGCTATTGTGCAGTTTATGTTCTTTAGGTCATTGATGTGTATTCTGCTATTTTGTATAGCACCTAAGGCTGGAAGGACTATATTTTGTCCCAATGTATGTATGATACTGGGGACTGACAATAAAGAAAACTTGATTTGACAATGAAGAATGGTTCTGGGCAAGTCCTTGTCACTTAACTAACCTGGTTCAGTGGTACATTCATAAAACAAAATTCCTCAAAGCAAAGATAACTGGTGATGTGCTTGGTTGAACGTAGACACATATTTTATGACCTATATTTATGAAGGTCCAGTCTTATCTGCCAGTACTTAAGGCACACTAATAAGATAAGAAAGAATACAATTAGACCATTAAAACTGAAAACAAAAAATTCATACCGTTTTGAAAGACAGGTTCGCCTTGGGTTAATGTGAGACCATTGAGAGACATGTTGCTCTTATGAACAGAGACCAAGTCAAGCCCCAACATCATCCTCAGTGCCTAAAAAGAAAATAACAATAACAATCAAACAGCTTTATTAAACAGCATTCCAGTCAAAATGTATACTTCACATCTACATTTGTATGGATGGCAATGTCCTTTAAGGTGTTAAAAAGAAAGGTAGTGTCGCCGTCACACAGCTCCAGAGGCCTGAAGGTTGTGGATTCAAGTCCTGCTCCGGGTTTGGTGTGTTCTCCCTGTGTCCGTGTGGATGTCCTCTGGGTGCTCCGGTTTCCTCCCACGGACCAAAACTACACACTCGTAGGTGGATTGATTGGCGGGTCAAAATTGTCCGTAGGTGTGAATGTGTTAGTGAATATGAGAGTGTGTGTCACCCTGCGAAGGACTGGCGCCCCCTCCAGGGTGTGTCCCTGCTTTGCGCCCAGTGGGAACTGGATAAGCGGCTACAGACTGAATGAATGAATGGATTCACTTTGGCCTTTACCACATCAGGTGCTAAAATGTGGAGTGAGATTAAGTGTAGCTTGACTGGAACCATGCTCTGTACCTTACTGCAGTGGCCTCTGCCATCACACACAGTGCTGATGTAGACTGCCCAGGTGCCGTCAGTGGAGGAAGCCAATATGTAGGTGCAGCTGCCCTGGAAATGGAAGTGTTTTCTGTCAAAGGAACGATAATGCGCTCCACCCCAACTCATGCAGGTCGCAGAAGACTTGGGGTCACGAGCACCTCCAAGGAGGCTCCTAGGAAGTAGGGGTGAAGACTGAGGATCTGAGGACAGAGAACAAAAATATAACTTTTAAAAAAAGGAGTGACAGTTTAATACTGATTAAGGAAAAATAAAAACACAGATGTGGCTCCTGCAGAGCGTTCCACTTTGAGCGTCCCACTCTGTACACAGCTGAACATTTGTCAGCAATGGGAGTAAGTCACTGAATGCACTAATTAAAAAGGGTGTCTACAAACCTTTGGACAAACTGCATACATTAGTGCCATAAAAGGCTCTTACTGAGGATTTGGCCCAAGTCACTCACTAACTGCAGCTGTGCTGATGAGCACTGATACGTATTTCATTACTCTGCTTATTTGTAAATAATATTCTGCTTATTTGTAAATAAAATGAAATATATGTGTACTGTAAACACGGTGGTGCAGGAGGTAGTGTTGCAGTCACACAGCTCCAGGGACCTGGAAGTTGTGGGTTCGATTCCCGCTCCGGGTGACTGTCTGTGAGGAGTTGGTGTGTTCTCCCCGTGTCAGCGTGGGTTTCCTCCGGGTGCTCCGGTTTCCTCCCACAGTCCAAAAACACACATTGGTAGGTGGATTGGCGTCTCAAAAGTGTCTGTGAGTGTGTGAGTGAATGTGTGTGTGTGTCTGTGTTGCCCTGTGAAGGACTGGCGCCCCCTCCAGGGTGTATTCCCGCCTTGCACCTAATGATTCCAGGTAGCCTCTGGACCCACCGTGACCCTGAACTGGATAAGCGCTTACAGATAATGAATGAATGAATGTAAACATGCTAAAGCAGTTTAAAATATGATTATGACTTCTGAGAATATGACCTACTTAAACACCATGACCATTACTAGAATCCACCTTTAATCGTATGCACTTCCTGAAAAAGCACTGTATGCAATGCATACCTTATTATAATGAGTTCTTTAAAATAAATTAAAGTAAACTCCAAGGGATGGTTTCCCAGAGATTAAGCCTGGTCCTGGACTTCACAGCATTTTGAATTGAGATTTTTCATGGAAAGAAAGATATAGCCAAGGACTAGGCTTAATCCCTGTCTGGGAAACTGCCACCCAAAAAACTGGCTCATTTATTGATGTGCCTAAAAAAGAAGAAGAAGCAGAAGAAAATTTAGAATATATCTGTGGTAGTGAACACACACAACACACACACACAAAAATCACCCACGCACCTGGCAAAAGTGTGTAGGAGCAAGAGAGGCAGGTCTGATCAGAAGCGTTTTTCCAACTCAGACCCCAAAGGCTACCACAACACTGCTCAAGAGACATCAGAGAGGAGTTCTGGACCCCAGGAAACGCCTCACAATTCCACGTTGAGAAACACAGACCCTTTGCACTCACACCTAAAAAGAGACAAACGGAAGTAGAGCACCAGTGAGAACCCCATCAAATCAAACTCTGCTTGTTTTCTTTGCAGCCATTCAGGGAAGCATTTTACTTATTGTGTTATTCAAAAACTAAACTTGCATCAACCTATATTCAAGTTAAGAAATGTGTTTTCCTCTCTGTATTAAGCTACATGGTTTGTTAGGACAAAAGTAAATGTCATTCAGGAAATTGTCATTGTTATAAGATTTTGGTGAATATGCTTAATCTCACATCAGTTGCTTTTTTCCGTGTGTGGATTTTGACTTGACCAGCTACAAGGACTCTTACTTACCCTGTGAACAGTGAGGACCAGCCCAGCCATCACAGCAGCCCTGTACTGTCCTATTCACTCGTTCAGTCACAATGCTTGCAGGCCTACAGCATACACATACAACACTTTTCACACACTCAGAAAATCCCTCATCGTAAAGACAAGTCTGTGAATTATCTATGCTATCTGAAGTGTTCCTGCATACTTTACAACACTGAATTCATATAAAACAATAAAGTTCTATTAAATTGAAATGCAGTTGGTCTCCATGTGCTGATTTTATGGTTTCTACTCTTCTTAGAAATTACAGAAGAACATTTCTATAAGGATTTGAAGGCATACAGCCATGGGAACAAAGGTGAAGTCAGGTCGATGGATGATTTTCTCTGAATCACAAAGCCACTCCAACTTATCTCAGCTCAGTTCCATTACGACACAGCCCAATGTTGAGGGGACTTACACCTGTAGTGATATCACACCGGGTATGGTGAATTTAGGCTCATGTGAAGTTTCCCATTTCATTCCATAATTTTCTTTGTAGATTATACCAGCTGTATATGCACAGCTGTACCTCTTGCTCCAAAACGAGTGTATCTTAAAGCAGCCGAACTCAGGGGTATAAGTGTAAAGATAAATATTTGAGCACAAACTTTAAGACCTAATGTGTATGACTGGAGAAACTGAACAAAGGCCCTTTACATTATGATATCAATTAAACATCTCGATGAGGCATGTAGGGCTTGAATATTATCAATTTCCTTACTTGAATAGATAGCAGGAAGCCTTGGGGCCTTGTGTTTTGTAATACAGAGCAATGCCATCATCTCCTCCGTGACTGTGACGCATTCGGTCCACATCCAGCCTCCAGCCTTGAGTGTTGAACTGGTACACCTCAGAGCATTTCACTTCAAGCTGCAGGCGAGGGGTGATTATGCTCTCCAGCTTTTCTTCCACAAAGTGTTCACACCAGTGACTAATATCCAAAAGAGGAAGTTAGGGTTGAACCACTGGCAAAATCATTCAAATCCAATACAAATTGGAAAGTACAGAAGCTCCGGCAATTTTACTGTATGCTTTGTATTATTATGGGGCATTATGAATCATCTACACATTTGCATGTTAATTTACCTGTTTGGTGCTCATCTTGAAACAGTTAATCATAACCAATATCATTAAAATGTAATTTCATCTGCTGTTTATCTGGAAATGTAGATGTACAAAATAAACTTAACTGGATTTTGGATTTAGAACATTTTAATGAGTGCCTGTTCAACATCCACAACCTGAATTAAGTCCAGTTTATAAATAGAAAATCTTTAAAATACATAAAATGGTTATATAACCCACAACACAGACAACAGATACTAGTCCACTAATACAAGCAACAATAGATAGAGATAGATAAATACTTTATTGATCCTGAAGGAAAATTTAGCAATATTCCATAACACCTATGTACTATAGCTTCAAATACACGTTTAATCCAGTTTCACCCATGAATAATAGGCTTTATAATTCACGGATAAAGATTTGGTTTAAAAAAAAAAACGAAAAACTGCCGTTGCCCACCAGTGAAACTAAGGCTTTAATTTGCAGGAGCATTTAGCCACGAATATATTGAGAGTTTACAGTGAAATCTTCCACTTTTTATTACACAATTACAAAAATGTCTGCATATTTTCTCCTTCAGGCTCAATGCATAATCCTTTCTGCATCGTTATGACCCAAACTTTGAATGTCGACAATAAATGTGTAGCTTGAAAATTTGGCAAGTAAATTCATCTTCAATCTCATTCAACATACCCGCTGGCATTTTTACTTTTTTAAAAAATTATTTTGTTCTAATTTTGTTCTATAATTTTTCAAGCAAAAACAAATTTAAATACATTTATAAGAGAATAAAATATTTTAGTAACTGGTTAAAAATAATATATAAAATATAAAATGAATAATCCCATGACAAGAAACCCTGATGATTTCACTTGCCAAGATAGCGTTTTTTTTGTTTTTTTGTTTTTTTTTGCAAGGGAGGTACTTCAGGATAGAAGATATGTTGGTTTACCCTATTCCCATGACCAGGCGTAGTCCCAACAAAGATAAAAGTAAAGCCTTCATATTGTCTCTCTGTGCCTTTTTTCTTGGTAAACTGAGAGGGAAAATAAAAACAAAATTCACCAAGTTAAATAATACTCAGAGATGCAGACTGTTATAGTACAATACTCCACATCATACAAAATGTCTGCCTTGATTTTTGCAAAAGAAAAATTTAGAACTGACACAAACTATCGAATATTTTTTAAAACACATATGACTTACTTTATAAGTGTATTATTGCCTACAAAAAGCATATATCCATTTTTCATTTCTCTGCTTTACTGAAATGCATTACACCAAGTGAAAATTACACTACAGAGAGCCCAAAAATAAATGTTCTGGAATTACATGAAATAAAAATATATTCTGATTAAAATTTAGCACACATGCAATCACTATGGTAATTATTCATTCCTACTTCACATATGAATAAAAGTCATTATACCAATTTACATTTAACAATATATACAATATATATATATATATATATATATATATATATATATATATATATATATATATATACACATATAACAGCTTCAGATAAAAATATAAATAAACAACCGCCAGAGTCCACCAGTGAAAATAACGCTGTTAAAGAGCAGCAAAATATTAAAATAGAAGTTTTATATTGACATTTTATATTATTTTTATACTATTTATTCGGCTATATATTCTAAAGTGTTTTTCAAGTGTGCATCATAAACATACATTGCTTTTGCAGCACGTTCTAACAACATACATATGACATTTACAACATGACACTTGAAATCTAGGTGATGAATTGTGCAGGTTCAAATTACAATTCAAATTTTCAGATGATACTTCAAACAGATGTTACCTGGGTCAGATGTTCAGATGTTCTTTTCAATTCACTTTCCACAGGATCCCTATACTTCCCTGTTAAGTTACTCTGTTCAGTTTCCTTTTTTAAATCTCTACATTTGTTTTTGCATTTTCTCTGTCAAGTATAGAAGCAGTCTCTCACCCACTTCTATAAACCCATTGTTTGTAGAAGATGAATATCTATTTTCTCCAAAAGATGAATATCTTTTGGTCACAGATGTAATTCAGTTCCTCTGTAAGGATTATAAACCTACTTGTTAGACCAAGTGGGGATTTTTAAATGGCGGGGGATTCACGGTCCTTTAGCAGCATCTGAGAGGCATGCAATTGGAAGACAAGTCACAGAGTCACAGCTGCAAGGTCAGTCATTAGCTGGCCTTCTGCTGATGTCAGTGCTCAGTGGTCAGTCAGAAGAGGAGGGGTAGGTGGGCAAGGCCTAGGTCCTTTTTCTAAGGAGTTGTTTGGGCAGGTCTAATCCTATAAAGAAATGCTTTAGTGGAAGCATTTCAGGGGCGTTTATTTAATAAAGTGTGTCAATAATGAAGGCCCAGGCAGTGTGTAGCCTGACCACTGCAACTGGCAGCTTTGACTTTAGGGGTGGGGATCACAAATACTGCTGCTTTCACTTCCTGTAACTCTGATTTCTCTTCATTTTCTACCCTGTCACACAACAAGAAATAAACATGCTCAGTAAATGCAATGAAGTAACCTAATGTCAGTAAGATAATAATAAAACCTGCATGCATTGGGATATGAAGCAGTGGAACCACATTCCCGAGTGATAGCGCACCAGTTCTTCTGGGATAAGATGTAGTGGTTCTGTGATTCAAAATGAATCATCTAAAATCAGTATGTGATTGAACACTATTTCAGCAATGTCAGTCACTAACAGGTGCATGAAATCAAACATAGAGCCATAACATATTCTTAGACAAGCACTGGCACTAGAATGGCACAGACAGAAGAGTTCAGTTACTATCATTCTAGCACTATTTAGCTTTGTTCTACTCTATTAGACCCAGTTCATTAATGATCTGTTACTGTGAATTGGATGCAATTTCCATCTTTGAACAACAAAAATTCAGCTGCTCAACAGATGTAAAAAAGTTCCCAAAACAGAGCCACCAGCTGCTCATCTGCATAATACAGAGTGGTGTATAGCAAACTCGCATCTGCAGCAGCAGAAATACATTCTCTGGAGTGAAGTATGATGTCACTATCTGGCTGCGTGATGATGGTTTCGCAAATAGCAGAAAAAATGTTATAGACCTAGAGTAGAAAACAAGAAGGAGAAAAACATTTATTGATCTACTGAGGGAACTTGCTTCTCTGAATTTGACCCTTCCGTGGTAGTGAGCCCACAAACACACACTAGTGAGCAATTCTTCACAAACACAAGGGGCAGTGAAACCGGAGCAGGGGGCTGCCAACCACTTCGGTGCCCAAGCAGCAGTTTGGGGGTTAGGTGCCTTGCTCAATAGCACTTCAGCTGTGAATTTTTCCTTGCTGTTCTCAGGAATTGACCTGGCGACCTTCCAGCCTCAAACTTGCTTCTCTAACCACAAGGCCACGACTTCCCCACAGAGCCTCTAAAATTTGGTGGAGAAACAACAATGATTGCAATCTGTTGTTCCTAGTTTGGGCTGAAATGAAAGTAATAGGAAATCTACAGAAAAGGGAAATGCTACATCATACATTTATCTTTGGAGACAATGTCCTACACAATAATCAAATAGTCTTCTGAGCTTGGTGTTCAAAAATGTGACTGTTCTGCACCTTGAGCATGTAAAACACCATGGGGTGATTTCCCAGACAGGGATTAAGCCTAGTTCTTGACTACACATGATTTTGAATTGTGATTTTCAAGTGAAAGGAGGATATAGTCCTAGGCTTAAACCCAGTCTAGGAAACCGCAAGCATAAGAATGAATTGGAGAACTGTCCACAGCCCTGCTGAACATCTGTTGATGCAAGGAAGTAACTAAAAATGGTCTCATCTACATCATCTATGCTGGAAAAAACTGCATTTACTGGTTGAGAAACTAATTTGCAAAGTTTCAGAGCCATGGAAATATATATATTACCGCAATACAGTAACAAGTAGAAGTAGGAAAGCATAATCTTAGTCAGCTTGACTGAACAGCTATTAAACTGTTGGTCATATGCACATTTTAGAGCAATTTAGAAAAACTATTCACACTCAAGCACACGTCTCTACATAAAAAGGGTCTAAACTACAATGTGTGATTTCTGAATAAAAATACCACCATTTGAAAATGTAAAACTCCATTAAATGTTTCTGTTTACTAGTACTAAATATCAATGATAGCACCTTCAGATGGTTAGTGGCATGCATGCGCATCAGTAACTGCTTCATGGTCTCAGTGCTCTCTATACCCAATACTGATACTTTTGTAAGTGCCAGCATCTGCACCATTGATGCAAGAGTAGTTTGGCATAATAATAAAGTACTATAAATAAATATGGCATATCAGCTGTGGATTATATTATATATATATATATATATATATGTGTGTGTGTTTTTTAAACATATACATATATGTATATTACTCAAGACTGAAAATTTTCTTTCATATAAAAGAGACACTGTACATACATCAAGGCAATATCTGATTAGATCATTTCCACATAAAAGCAAACCTGTAATCATCTATATCCAACCTTTGTTTCAGTTTTATGACCTGTCCCTGGCCAAGCCTTTGAGAAGTGGGTGGTTGATAAAAGCAGCAATGCAAGAAGAGAGAAGTTCATTTCATATATTGGACTGTAGAGGAAAGACTACATCTGCTTGGACGGCACTGAATAAACAGATTTCAGCTGCAGAACTGACGCACTCAGAGAACATAGCAACCTTCAAGATTTGGGGACAGGCACAATAGGGTAAGTCCATTCAGTGTTGTTCTTTTTTAAAACCGGCATTGTTCCACCTGACGTGACAGGCTTTTCTATTTCAAATGTAGGGTCACTGAAAAAGCCTTATATAAAGGGGGTTACATAATGGTGCTATAAAAGTGCTTCAGAAAATGTGAGAAATTAGTCACTTGTGAGCAATTAAACTATTTAGCTTGCAGGTCTTGAAGAATCAAAGGCACAAGTAGCCAGCGTGTTTATGGGCAGGTCTTAAAAAAGAGGAATTACAGTTGGAAGTCTGTTCTAAGGATCTTAAACTCAAAGTTACATTGGTCTTGAGGAAATGATTTGGGTACAAATGTGTAGATGATGCCTGGTTGGCTTACAGTATCTTTGCAGCAAGGAAAGGAAAGCACATGCTCACAGGAGTTATACCTATTGTAAGAATATTGGATCCACTTTTTTCACAAACGAAGACAAAAGGCAAAAAATATCAGGATAACAATAAGCGGGAACTGTAAGTATTAATACAGCTTTATCGCTCATATTACATTTATGGCTCTACACTTGGACTAGTTGGGCATAGCTTGTATCTCTGCATGAAGTGAAATGTTCTTCGTGTTCCAAAATGGTCCATTTTAGTTTCTGTCCTTTACACCCTTAATATTTCTCCAGGAGGGGAACATGTGGTGGACTTTGGTGCTAGTCCTAGCTTCCCTAGCCACACAGACTGCTGCATCTAGAGAGCGGGAATGGGCTCATCATGGAGCCTCGATGTTTGCAGATCTCACTCCCTATGAGATGCGTGCTGTGAGAGACTTTCTCCACTCCCACCATGAGCTGGGCCTTGTTTCAGCCAAAAACAAGTCTCTCAAGAAGAACAGCATTCTCCTCATAGAGCTGCATGTGCCTCGAAAGCATGAGGCCCTCCGAGCGCTGGACAGAGGACAGGCCAAACCACCACGTCAGGCTCGTGCTGTGGTGCAATTTGCCAACCAGGCCCATCCCAATATAACGGAGTATATAGTTGGCCCTCTGCCTTTCCCAGATTCTTATCAGCTCAAAATGTTCAAAGGTGACCGGCCCATCCGATTTGAATCCCGCCCCATCTCTACTGTAGAGTACGGATTTATTGATGCCATCCTGGAGAAGATCTCAAAGAAAGTGAACAAGATTCTGTATGAGAGTACAGGCTTCACTTTGTCAAACTGCACTGATCGGTGCTTGACTTACTCAGACATAGCACCACGAGGGCTGGAACCGGGAGAGAGGCGAACATGGCTCATGCTGCAGAAGTTTGTGGAGGGATATTTCATACACCCAGTGGGGTTTGAAATTCTCATCAACCACCAAGACCTGGATCCGGAGAAGTGGACCGTGGAGAAAGTGTGGTATAATGGACAGTACTTTGACAGCCTGGATGAGCTGGTGGAGAAATACGAGTTGGGAACAATCTCCAAAGTCAAGCTGCCTGAACATGACGAGCAGGATCTATACTCTACCTTCATTCCTCGCGGCCGTAGCAACACACAGACAAACATCCACGGGCCAAAGCTTGTGGAGCCTCAAGGCCCCAGATACAGAGTAGATGGAAACTTTGTGGAGTATGCAGGATGGTCCTTTGCATTTCGTGTTCGCTCATCTGCTGGCCTCCAGATATTTGACCTACGTTTCAACGGAGAGAGGGTTGCCTACGAGATTTCCCTGCAGGAAGCTATCGCCTTCTACTCTGGGGACACACCAGCTGCAATGCAAACAAAATACATAGATGCTGGCTGGGCCATGGGAACCTCTGATTATGAGCTCTCACCAGGTATTGACTGCCCTGAAATAGCCACCTTTGTGGACTTACACCACTTCTATGACACTAACAAGCCAGTGCGGTACAGGAATGCACTATGTATCTTTGAAATGACTACAGGCCTACCTCTCAGGAGGCACTTCAATAGTAATTTCCAAGGTGGCTACAATTTCTATGCGGGACTTGAAAACCATGTTCTAGTGATTAGAACCACATCCACAGTCTACAACTACGACTACATCTGGGACTTCCACTTCTATCAGAATGGAGTAATGGAATCTCGTGTTAGTGCCACTGGGTACATTCATGCTACATTCTTCACAGGAAACGGACTGAACTATGGAACCAGGGTTTACAACTACGTTCTTGGAAATTTACACACACATCTTGTCCATTACAAAGTAGACCTTGACATAGCAGGTAAGCTTGAATTTAAACCACATTTTTTATTAGCAAACTAAGTGATAAGAAGTTTAGAAAGTTCTGTATTACTATACAATGCACATACTATTTTCATCAAATTAAGTTGTCACATGTTTAACTACAGCTATACTTTTTGTCTTCTTCAGGACGAGAAAACAGCTTTGAGTCACTTGAACTTAAATATGTGAACTTCACCAATCCATGGAGTCCCAAACACACCATCAAACAATCCATCCTCCACAAGAGCCAATATGAAACAGAGCGCAGTGCTGCATTTCGTTTTGGCAAAAAGTTCCCTCGTTATTTACACTTTTACAACCCCAATCAGAAGAACAAGTGGGGGCACCAGAGGGGTTACCGTATTCAGTTTAACTCACATGGCCACAGTGTTCTTCCCCGTGGCTGGAGAGAGGAGAATGGCATTCCATGGTCAAGGTATGATCACTGCAAAATGTCTATCAAACAGGCTAACATTTAATTCCATAACATATGGTGAATATTATACTATATGCCCAAACTTATATAAACTTATATTAAAATCATATTATATATATATATATATATATATATATATATATATATATATATATATATAAAGTCCTGAATCATTAGTCTGTGGAGTGATGAAGCTTTGTCAAATAGTGTTGAGGTCCAGACATTCATTCAATATTAAATCTGGCCTCATTCAGGTTTCAAGGAAAGGACAAACTTTTATCTTAATCTTAGAAGAAATGTTGGTTGTACATGTGTCTACTTACATACATGCAGTGTATCTATCCCGGTTATCTTCAGGTACAATTTTCAGGTTGTATAATCTTGTCTAAACAAGTACTGTATCTGCAGCTGGGGTACAAAAACCTGCAATAGAGTAAATTTATGAGCAGATTCTATGGATTCTTCATTGATTCTTAATTTCTATGTCAACAACAGATATCCATTGGCTGTAACTAGACATAAAGACAGTGAGGCCAGCAGCAGTAGCATCTACGCCCAGAATGACCCATGGGAGCCTGTAGTGTCATTTGAGGACTACATCCGCAACAATGAAAACATTGTGAACCAGGTACTGTAAATCTGAGACTAACTAGATGAGCACTGAACCAATTCTTTCTGATATCTTCTGTCACCAAATTTATAACTTGGTCACTTGCCCTGAAGCATTTATAAGATGGTTATTGTATAGAAGTGCAGACTTTAAAGGTTACTTTAAGAGCTGTTCAGACATTTGACAGTCGTGTGTTTCTCTGTAGGATTTGGTTGCCTGGGTTACAGTTGGCTTCTTACATATTCCTCACTCTGAAGACATTCCCAACACAGCAACACCTGGAAACTCTGTGGGTTTCTTCCTTCGCCCCTTCAACTTCTTCAATGAGGACCCCTCGTTATCATCCCGTAGCACAGTCATCGTGAGACCAGACAAGGAGGGCAAACCAAAAATTCAGAGATGGACTCCAGAGGTTGTAGGTCACTGTGTTTCAGAGAAGCCTTTCTTCTACAATGGCACATATGTCGGTGTCTAAATAAAAGCCTGATATGATTTTATGTGAATAAATTATGTTATGTGTGCTTTATGTGAAATCTTTAATATAGCTGAATAAATCAGTTTTTAAAAATAGGACCTAAAAGTATCTGAACAGTCTCTAATCTAAATCCTACCTGTATGAATTTGTATGTTCTTACTGATGTATACTCTTAAAACCTTGAATACATGAAAAGAAAAAATAACATACTTACACATACTGCATTATACGTACATGCATTATATTAAAAAATAATGTTTTATCTCTTTTTGATATCTTTGTAAGTCGTAAAAATAAAACTGCTGTACCTCTATGAGCACTTGATTTAATATATGGATTTATTACGTATCATGTAGATTGTGTTTATTCTGGCTGTCATTCCTGCCTCACTTTGTGAGGTTGTGGGGCCATGGTCTGTGGTAGGTTGAATTCTGAAGGAGGGCTGCGTATCCATGGTCTGGGTTTATGTGCCAAGAACATCCAGGAAGCAGGATGTTCCATCCGCCAGCTTAAGCATCTCAACAATCCCGATGGCTTAGGCGGGAAAAGAGGGCTTCTTAGGCAAATTATCTTGTTCCCTAACCTCAACTGTAAACAGCCCAGAACTTCCATGGCAGACCTAAAGTCAATGGAAGATAAGAGATACTGTTTCTCTTTACGTATTTTGGCAGAATTTTGAGGAGAACCAGCAGTGAACAAAGCAGTTACACTATCAACAGCTTTAATGACTATTCAGACCAATTAAATTCTGTAACGCTTATTGTGATTATAACAATAAGCCAAATGGAAATTTCAAAAACTTTATTAAACAATTTAATTAATCTCTGTCCTTCATTTTCTTCTGAATGTTCAGCATACTGAGTCAATACAGTGGAATTCACATTTTTGGGGCTCGGTTTACAATCAGAAATTCTTCACAAACCAACTGTTTACAGAGGGATTTACAGTGGATGTTAATGTGAAGTGTAGAACCAGACAGGCCTTTTCTCTCGTCAAAGAGGAAATGGTAGTGAGGTAAAAGACCTTAAGCCTTATGGAGAACTGGCATTCCTAATCTTCTCCACAGCAACAAGGACCCATGCATCAAGGTCCCACAGCTTAGTCTTTACCAAACAACCCAGAACACTGTTTGAGATACTAGTGCATTCCACTCTCTGACAAACACGTACACACAAACACACTGAGACTGGTCCTATATATATATATATATATATCAGCTATACTTCACATCCACACACACACACATACTGCAAACAAAATTGAGGAAAGCAAGAAAGTAGGCATCTATATATATACAAGGCATCTTGTAATAGTATTGTAATTATATTAAATTTTATAAGGATACAAAACTCTTGAAATACTAAAAGAAAAATGCATCAAGCATGATTTTTAACATTGTGAACTCTAAGTACAGTCAAGCTTGCAAGCAAGCAAGCAAAAAGTATTAGGCTATTAAGTGTAAACCTGGCTCAAACAGCTACAGTTTACCAAGGTAATGGGAAAAGATACCGTAAGCAAATCAACATTTCTGCTTAACATGCAGCTTTAATAAGAAATCCAAATATTCTTTAGACAAAGCACACATGGACTGTTTACAAAAACGGAGGGATTTAACCAAGGAGAGAGGGATCAATAGCACCCTCCTTGTGGGAACTGACCTTCTTTTACACTTTGACCTTTCTACACGCATACATTCACACAAACTCGCACTCGTAAATACACTATGCAAAGAGAACAGCAGTGGAGTGAGACTATTGGTTTTTGTTATATTAAAAAATACACTTTATAAACACTGCTTATATCAGTACTTAAACTGTCAAACTTAATTCAGTTAATCGTGTGAATCACCGAACAAAAATATAGAGCCTTATGGCAAGTTTAAATGCTGCAATTTTAAGGATTTTAAGGAGTTCCTTTAACAAAAGTTTAACAAAATCAAATTAGGCTTTAAGCTAAGCATGGCAAGTACTAAAATAGTGTATCAAGTACCATAAACAGTGCTTAAGTGCATTAACTATTTATGAGCATGCCAGCATAAAGAGAGAAAGTCTATGCAAGTCTAGTTGTTTAAACCCACAAGACTAAACAGCCACTGCAAACCTTAAGAATTTGACAGAGGACTCTGTGGAAGTAGAGTTCATTTGTGCTCAGTCAGAAAGGAGAAAAGGAGAGCATTCTCTTAAGGGGCACTAAGACAGACTGTTTAAAGTCCTTTATGAGAATTCTCCCAGCCTCACCTGCTGCTCTCTATGAGAATTTTCCCAGGCTTATATCTTCTCTGTCCATCAAGTTGGTGATCTACAATTAGGTGGAGTCAGGCACTGAATCTGTAGAGCTTACTTTAATTTACCTTAATTCAAGATGCACTCGATGTGGACACAAAGATTCAATTGTGCAAGAACTGCTTTTAAAATATCAATAACTAGCATTAGCTAACAGGGTACTGAACTTTGGAGCAGTAGAACTGTGTTCTCTGAAGTGATGGAGCAGTATTCAGCAGCTTTTGGGATGAGATAGATTTTGTTACATTAATACCCTTAAAATCAGAAGAAATGTTTTTGCTAAGGTACAATATGTATATATCTCTATCAGAATGTGTAGCTGGTAGTTTGTGGGATCCTTCAGAAATGCTAACACCAGTCTCTTACAGGATTTCATGAATGTGGAGGTCAGGGAAGTGGGCCTATAGTCATTAAGTACAGCCACTAGCATTTGGAAAAAGCTATTATTATGGTGTGTGTAATACGAAGGTCCTTCATTTAGCTACCATGGCCTCTTGAAGATCCAAGATGGTCATCCCAAACCTTCTAACAGCAAAAAGCAACATTGTCTGGGCAGGGTTCTTTCCTCAAATAGCTGGTAATATCAAGTCACCTCCTCTCCACAGATCTTTAGAGCAAACTGTGGAGCAGCCTGGGTCAAAGATGAAGGAAGAAAGGTTAAAGGGGTATTAGCATAATTGTTTTCACAGCATTGTCAAAATTGAATGGTTACAATGAAAGTAATATCAATAAGCTTTAATGTGAAATACTCTCCATTTCCAATTTAGCAAGACAGAATTTACAACAGTGTAGATAGGAACCACATACCTGGGGATATCTTATTGCCTCCGAAGGCAACCTCACAGAGTTAGAAATATTCACTTCTATCAAATATCTGGAGGTCCTGTTCAGTTAGCATCTTCAAAATGTTCCTAAGAAATAGAGAAAAAAAGAAGAGACATTGCTCAATTTTGGTATCCTCATTAAACGTTCAGAAAGATTACTTCTTGAAAAAACATTTATGAATAATTATAATCATACACAAGATGTAAAATATCCTATTCCAATCCATTAGCGCTTCACATAATAAAAAACCTTGAGCTAACCATGCTATGCTAACCATGTTATTGTTCAATTAAATCCAACCCTGTCGCTCACTAATTTGCGAAGAACCCTTGCAAAAATTTAACTATTTTATATAGGGATTTTTAACCGTTATTATGAGTTTCCAGCAATAAATGAGAAACATGTTCCATAGGATGCTTACTAATGTATCTAGCTAATCATTAAAAATTAATTAAAAATAACTCAATAACCAAAAATCGTTATTTACGGACAAAAGAGAGGCATATTACTTACAGTACTAGCATTACTGTATAACACCATTTTACAGGAGTGAATACATAAGATTAGTTCACTATAAAATAAATTGTCTATAACAGAAAAAATATATAAAAGAAGGCCAGCTTATCTTCTCTATTATTTTCATGTCAAAAGGGCGTAAGACGAATTAGTGACAGCTCGCTCACTGCAGAGAGCACACAGCGTCACATTAAAAGTATGTGAAAATAACCTTGGTGATTTATCGGAAAGCAGTTTTTTTTCGGTTCTTGCGGGTTTATAAGAGATAGAACTCTACACGAATGCAATACTTGACCAAAAAAATACCGGCATACAACAACCATTTCACTTAAACTTGAATTTCGCCTCACCGTACATTATTTAATTTCAAACAAGTTAAACACAGGATGGAACCAGCAGCCGGAGCAACTTGGCTTTTAGCACCACCTACAGGCTCCTGTTAAAAGCGCCTCTGAAAAAAAAAAACCCCTGTAAAAGTCACTATGTTCATCTTCCGGTTTAGATTCTGTCGATTCCTGTGTGAACCATGGGTACAGTATGACATAGAAGAGTACAGATTTTACTGTAGCAAAAATACATTTACACTTCATTTCGGAAGAAACGTTAAATAATCAGTCTAAAAAACATTTGCTTAGCCTTATTATTTTACTGAGGCTGAGTTGCCCACCTTTTAGAAGGAACTTGTCTCACAGTCATCCTTCCTACATCAGGGACAGTATGTTTAACGTGGACAGGGAAAGTGTGTGAAGCCATGAACTGTTTGTATACACCAGCCTATTGGTCAAATTTTCACAAAAAAAGATGTGGCTGAGAGTAAAATCTGACTGTGGTCTGAAACTAATGGCTTCACATCTTTCTAAGGGTTGATGACGTCAGAACGCGGCCTGCTACGTAACGTCACTCAGACATCCAGTGTCTTTTTCTAGAACTTTCCCTGAACATGTTTCGCCTTTTCAGCTCTTGGAGTGAAATGGAGCGCCAGGATGCAGCAGGTGAGAGTTTACTCCAGCGCCTTCTGCTGGAGAATTGTCCACAACACAGCTCCAAAACACAGCGCTGTACACCCGCCAGGGGGCGCTTTTTCCCCGCGCTTGCAGCTGAGGCGGGAAAATCGTGTTTCTGACTTTAATTGTAGTTTTACTGAGAGCTGCTTTTCTGCAAAAACACATTCAAAAGATTTAACAAAACAACGTGAACAACAAGCTGCTTTCTTTAAAAAAATGGGCCTCAGTGCTAGGGCTATAGGTTTATCCCAGTTTTAACTAATTCACCACAAACCTAATTCAAGAGCTCAGTGTAAACTACACAAACACACATTGGTTTTCATAAATTTAGGGGTCACTACAGACTTCCATTAATTTTGTGTCTTGCCCTAACCTCATCATTAAGTGCTACCAGCTTAACCCTTATCATAATATTCGCTTTAAAACTGTAACATTAAATGTAACTGTGGGGACAACATGATATACACTGACACACACACACACACGTAAGTTTGCTTTCATACTGAAGGGCACTACATTTTGTGGACACATATATATCTATTACCAGCTAACCCCCCGAACTGAACAGAGCCTTAAAATATGCCTTCATCTTAAAATGTAGCTAATCATTTATACGGTGGGGGCCAGCTTGTGGAGAAGTTCCCATCATGTGAGTATGTAAAATGACAGCATTTTAAGAGACTATACGCGAAGAGACCTCTCCTGGGCACTGGAGGATTTGGGTCTGTTTATGCCATTGCATACTGGCAAGCCAGTATTTCTGAACACAGTCATTTATCTCATACATTACCAGGAATCAGCTTCTACACAGAAATAGTGTTACCACAATGGTCCATGGCTTCCTATTTTCCCACAGTGATGACTTTCTTTCTCTTCTACTGCTGTCCTGGATTATGACAAAACATCACATCATTTAATACTTTACATACTTGTTGTTTTAATGAAGCCCATTGTTGGTCAATATTCATAGTATGACCAGTATGATTATGCACATAATAATAGTTGTTATTATTATTTTTTATTATTATTACTGTATGTGTTTCAGTTATATAGTCTGTATCAGTTTTATTGTCTCTGTTAACTCTGGTTTCTCCAAGTTCATGTCATTTTAGCATTTTAATGCTGTGCTATTGCATTAAACCTCCAGAGCATCTGTATCAGACTCCTGCATTTTTAATCAATATTAACCTTTTCACCTCTTTTTGCCCAGATATGTAAATGCTGCTATGGGACAATAAATCTGGAGGCTGTAGTTACATTTACTGCTGACCATTGTTGGCTGTCTGTATATTGACGTGTTGTCATATCTAGTCAACATAATGTGTGTTTGTTCTACTATGTATCTGTAATAATGTGTGTATTCTGACTGGTATGTGCTTGGAATATCGTGGTGGGTAACACCGCTGCCTGTTTCCTTGGGAAAACTCTTTTAAAATTGTATTAGCCTACATCTGTAACCTGGTTTAAACTGTGTATAATGCATTGTACATTTTGTAAAAGCATCTGTCAAACACCAGAAATGTAAATGTCTTTATTGTTTACTCTGCACTTGTTCCTCTGTGTTGTGTATCTGCACTTAATGTAATCTCTGTGTAATGTGCAGCTGCTGTGTGCTGCACCATGAGCCTGAAGAATGTTCCAGTGTGTTCAAGTTATATTGAGAAATGACAAAAACAGCTTGACTTGACTTGTTGCTGCCGTAGATATTAAGCTAGGACATCGCTCAGCACAAGTGTAACGTCTCCTCAGGTAGCAAAGGAGGAACTAGAGGTTGTAAGTGTCCTTAATGATCATATGATATGTATGTCATTGCCGTTTGAACAATACAACACCAGCCTTAAATTCAAGATGAAAGTATCAGTGAAAAAATTTTTCATATTAATTTAAAGTCAACCTTACGAATGTACGAACCTTGCTTGTAAATTGACCCGTTTGGGGATGCATTTTTTTGGTCGAACTGCGATGCCACACAGCTAGAGTTCAAATCCAGTCATGATCCAATCCCCTTTCTAGTATCAGACTTTGCTGAAGACTTTGTTCATGTAGATAAGGTGAAGTAGATCACATTTAGTTGAAGGACATCTAGTGTTATAAAGAAAACACTGAGACACGAGTTTCTGATATGACAGTGACATTTGTTGCCAGTTGTTGGGATCTGTTTTAAATCAGCGTCTGTAACTTTTCCTTGGTCCACTTCACCTTTTTCTCCTCCTGTGCAGCCTGGACTGGGCAGCATACCTCTGGAGATCGCTCTCATGTTCTTGGCAAATGAGGGGCTGGAGTGCACCACTGTCCTGCAGCTGCTGGACTAGTTTGTCCAAGAGCGTAAGTATACAATGGTATTAGAGCGTCCAGAGCCCTGTCAAGACCTTAACTCTTTTTGTGAAGATCACGGCGGCTGTGTGAACGAGTGTGTCACTCAAGTGATACTAAAACAGCTGCTGAACGCCCTGACCCACTGCCGGATAATGTCCTGATCAACACAGACTGGATGGAAATCAGACTGATTGACTTTGTCTGCGAGGACATGCTCCAAAAATCTGCCTATGAGTACTCTGCAGGTGACTGATCTCTGACTAATATACAGTAATTTTAAGCTGTAATTTTAAGGTAAAAATACTACGTAGTGTTCCTTTAAGGTTCACTCATTGCTGATGAGTGATCAGTTGTGTAAACACAGCTTGTAATAACCATACAAAGCAATACAGATAGAATCAATAGCTTTGGAGCAGCTGCACATGAGCTTCAGAACACCATGCCCAATGCCAATGGCTAGAGGGTAAATATTCTTTAAAATTTCCATAAAACACATGTATTTATTTTATCCTGTTCAATACGCTAGTCTTTAAAAGCTGTACACATCTTTAGTCACTGAAGTGATTACAGTAGATACTATTCATTTTATTCTTTCCCCACTGTAGCAGTAAAGGGGCTCTCAGATGTGATGCTACTGTGTGTGAAATCCGCTGTAAATGGCCCCTCCAACACTGTTATCAACATTCCTGCTAAGAGTCATGAAGGAAATAGTATTTATGCTATAACTGTAAAAACAGTATAAACAGTTCTGTATTTTCTGTCTTTGTGATGTATGCGCCCCCTGATTGGCTCCTGTACAGGTGCTGTCTTGCAGAACCCACCACTGCCTGGTTTGTCAGAGTCATGCTGTATGAAATGCTGCATGAGTTCTGGCCTTTTGAGACCAAGCAGCACATTATCAATTGTCAAGTTTGCTTTCCCGAATCACTATCCACAGGCAAGTAAATCTAAGGCCACCCTGAACTGGATGACAGACAATGAATGAATCTTCTCAAAAATCGTGGTGCTTGTATAAAATGATTACAAAAATTACAAAAAACCAGAAATACAGTAAAAACTATTTTTTCTCCTAAAATGTAGTGGATGATTTCCTCCCACAGTCCAAAAACACAGGTTGGTAGGTGGATTGGTGACTCAAAAGTATCCGTAGGTGTGAGTGTGTGAGTGAATGTGTGAGTGTGTGTGTTGCCCTGTGAAGGACTGGCGTATTGTATTCCCGCCTTGCGCCCGATGATTCCAGGTAGGCTCTGGACCCCCCGCGACCCTATATTGGATAAGCGGTTACAGATAATGGATGGATGGATGGTTACAGATAATGGATGGATGGATGGACATCTAGTGTTATAAAGAAAACACTGAGACACAAGTTTCTGATATGACAGTGACATTTGTTGCCAGTTGTTGGGATCTGTTTTAAATCAGCCTCCAGGGTGTATTCCCTGTAGTCCAGGTAGGCTCTGGACCCACCGCGACCCTGAATTGGATAAGCGGTTACAGATAATGAATGAATGAATGAACCCTTATTGCTGAGATAAAATGTGTTTTCAGTTTAACATTCTCAGTTGCCAAAAGTATTTGCATGGTACTGTATAATTTCTCCATGTGCAATTAGATTGGTAGGGTCTGAGGAAAATCGTGTCCTTTTTGTGTAAGGTCACGATATGTCACAGGTTTATGCGTTTATCAACACAAAGCACATTACCCTTAAATATAAAATACACTCAAGGGCGTCTAACATGACAAATGCATTTTATGGAAGTGGAAAGACATTGAACACAAATATTAGTCTATAATATAATCATCATATATCACACAAGATATTCTGTTAAATTAAATCATTATTACAGTGTGTGATTACTTGTTTTTACTGTTCTTCTCATAGCTCCACAAAACTGATTCCTCCTGATTACATGGGCAAACTGGGCAGGCTTCTTAGGGATCACTCACTAAAACATCAGCTGCACTGGAGATTTCTGATTTTTTGATTCAAGTTATGCTTAATTTAAAGGAGAGAGGAACAGAAACTTGGATGTGCTTGTTCTGTTCCCTTCTGTTCTGTGCTTGTGCAGTGCAAGCAGTGGCTTTGGTTGAGTTGATGTTGAGCAGCGTGTAATTTCAGATGATGCTTCAGAATCTTAGAACCCAGTTGTCTATGGTCTTGCACTCCCATTTGGAAGAGAAAGCCTCATGGCTGCAAACATGGCAGTCATGTGGGCATGTTTTGCATCACTAAAATGCATGAGAGTCAGAAGATCTGCTCGCATAATGAAGGGCATTACACAGTGAAACAATTTTCCTCTTGGTTCAATTCCATCTTATTTTTCTTTAACACTTTGAGTGTCCAGGGCTCTATATAAAGCCATTCTATACAGAACCATCACTTTTAAGTGTAGGCTACGTTTAAACAAACTGGATCCATTTGGATCATGCGAGTGTTTCATACACTTTGTTCATCTACATGTTTGTAATTTTATTTAGCAAACAGTAAAAGAAAAAGAAAACCCCAGTCAGGATTATTTTTTATTTTGCTGTTTACTTTTTCCTGTGCTGTTTGCCGGTGCGTAGTTAAGTGGTCATTGAACAAGGTAACATTGGGCTATGGGCTAATATAGGATGCTATATTTGTAACATGCCACTTGTTTGGTCCATTTACTAGCATTTAAGGCACCTATGTTTAGCTAGCACATGGCTGTTTGGCACCTACTTTTAGCTATATATATATAGCTATATATATATATAAACAGCCAAGTGCTTGTTAAACGTATAGGCTACTGGCAGATGTCACAAAAAAAAATGTCAATGACACTGACATATGCCACTATCACAAGAAAAAAAAATGTAAAAAATGAAATGCCAGTGGCATATGCCAGTATCACCCGTATGTAAGATGCCTACGTCAATGGCATATGCCAATGTCACCCGTACATAAGATGCCAAAGCCATTTCATGTTATTACTTCCTCTCGAAAAATGTTATGCACAAGATGCCTGGGCTAGACAGTCAGGTAATAATTATTCATAATTGATGGTACGAAGCACAAACATGGAGTTTAGAAAAAAATCAAAGAATTGTAAAATACCATTGTAAATTTTTTTTGTTGGTTTCTACACATTGCATTGAAATATATTTTTAAACGTGACTGTACATCTGAACAGTTTTGATACAGTAATTTCAAAAGTCCTAAAACATAACAGGTAGGTGCACTTTAAATAATTTTAAATGATTTATAATTACATTTAGAACTACAGTAAAATCAAAATAGTAGCTGCATTCCTTATTTCTAAAAAATGACAGTAATATTAACTTGCATAAACTGTCGTAATTTTAATTCAATTTTGTAATCTATAAATACATCGAGAAGTAAAATGGATTCAGAATGTTGTTACGTGCCTTATTTATAAAATGTTTGTAAGATACTCAGTAATAACCTTATATTTCTACTATCATACCCTTTACTTAGTACTTATTTTATCTTTGAATCTATCACTTGGAACAATGAAACTGAATAGCTCTGCACAGACCAGTTCCATTTTCTGTCTCGATCAACACCTTCAGCAGGACATAGCCTATTATAGCAGGCATGAAAACTATCCCATTGCTGTTTGTCAACTTCTCAAAATAAACATGAGCAACTGAGTCAAAAGCCCAGGAGAAAAGGCCAGTTAATGTAAGCACTGAGAGCGGTCAGTGAAAACCTGATCTTAGTAACTGTCAGTAACTGTCTACATCAGATAAATTCAAATAATACGTGATTACTTAAAAAATACATAAAAGTCGTCAAGCCAAGCTTCATTTTAAAAAAGGGTTGCACTAATTCACTACAAAGATGAATTAATTCATTGTCTGTAACCACTTATCCAGTTCAGGGTCGTGGTTGATCCAGAGCCTACCTGGAATCATTAGGCGCAAGGCAGGAACACACCCTGGAGGGGGCGCCAGTCCTTCACAGGGTGATACACACTCACTCACACCTACGGACACTTTTTGAGTCGCCAATCCTTCGGAGGAAATCGAAGCGCCCGGAGGAAACCCAAACTCCTCACAGACAGTCACCCAGAGCGGGGCTCGAACCCACAACCTCCAGGTCCCTGGAGCTGTGTGGCCATGACACTACCTGCTGCGCCACTATGCCAAGTTTGTGCCCAACCTCATGTCACTGTCTGTGAAGAGTTTGGTGTGTTCTCCTTGTTTACATGTGGATTTCCTACAGATACACCCACTGTCAAAAAGCACAGGCTGGTAGGTTAACTAACCATGCAAAAGTGTCCATAGGTATGAGTCTGTAAGTGAATGTGTTAGTGTGGTGCCCTGTGATGAACTGGCACCCTATCCAGGGTATGCTCCAGTCTAATAATTATAATAATAAAAACTTAGAAGTATACTAAATTGTTTAAATTTATTTAGTCAGGACTGATTAAACGAAGGGTGGCACGGTGGCACAGCAGGTAGCGTTCGCATTCACACAGCTCCAGAGACCTCCAGAGGTTTTGGATTCAAGTCCCTCTCCGACTTTCTGTGAGTTTGGTGTGTTCTCCCTGTGTCCGCGTGGGTTTCCTCTGGTTGGTTTCCTCCCACAGTCCAAAAACACACATTGGAAGGTGGACTGGCGACTCAAAAGTGTCTGTAGGTGTGAGTGTGTGAGTGAATGTTTGAGTGTGTGTGTTGCCCTGTGAATGACAGGCGCCCCCTCCAGGGTGTATTCTTGCCTTGCACTCAATGATTCCAGGTAGGCTCTGGACCCACGTGAATAAGCACTTACAGATGATGAATGAATGATTAAACTAAACAATGCTAATATAAGCTAGCTAACAAGATTTTACCAGGTAATGTTAGCACAGAGCCATACAAGTTAACTGATTATGTAGCTAACACAGTACTAATGCAGTGAACACAGACATACCTAGCTAGTTAATAAACAAATAAAAGTACTTTTTACAAGTAAATTGGTGTAATGATGGACTCAAGCTTGAAGCAGGATCTAGAATTTAGAAACAGTGGCAGAAATCTCTGAAAAATCTGCCACTGCCAAGAAGTGGTAACAATATATTTCATAATTAATAAATTCAGAAATACAAAACGTATGAGATAGGCAGCCAAGGCAGAACATTTAGAAAAGGTCACTAAAAAGAGACTAACAATATTCTGTGCTTGACCACCAGCAGTTTAGTGCATTTTACACTAAGGGAGGGAGCATATTGCTCCTTTCATATTTCACTTATTTCACCGGGTCTCTCACACATTAGCCACTGAAAACAGTACTTCCCCAACAGCCAGTACCCATCAGGCAGCCACTCGCAGGGGGCTGCCACATTTGGGAACATGGAGAAGCTCGGAGTGTGTTATGAAATTCTCCATATTGAGTGTTTTATTTATTTATTTATTTGTTTGGTTTGTTTTGGTTTGTTTTGGTTTGTTTTCTTCCTCTGAATCTTCCAGACCTCTGTCCATTGTGTCAGGGCCAGGTATGCTGAAATAGAGACTCAGAGCATGGTTGTGTGAAAGGAACAAAGGCATGCTAACCCTACTGATAGAACTCCACCAGAGAGGAAACAATTTGCACCCTCAGATCCAGCCTTGTTTCATAACCAAGTAACAAAGCAGTGCATGTTTAGTGCCTAACAGTCATTATTTAGGGCTGAGTGAGTGTGAAACCAAGCTCCTAAACAAAACAAGGGGAAATAAAACTTGATAGGGAACATGATAATCTCATATCCACATTTAATCATTTGGAATTAAACATGATAATAAAGGACACTACTGTTAGACCAATGCTGTACAGCCACTTGTCTGTCATTGGGCCTTATTTGAGACATTTAATCTGGTGGCATAATATTTAGAGATTGGTGTTTTATGGTCATTGTGTCACAGTGCAATGAAATTTCACCTCCACCTTCAATCCATAAGTAGCAGTAAACTCAAACGCACAGTTGTGGTTAAGTGCAGTGAATACACAAACACAGAGTAGCAAGCAACCACCCTTGGTGCCTGGGGAACATTTCGGGGTTAGGTGTCTTGCTCAAGGTCACCTCGGCCGTTTTCATTATCTGACATTATGAAAATTTGCTATAAAATGTCTTCCTTCTTTTCATGCTTACGTCATTCATTCATTCATTCATTCATTGTCTGTAACTGCTGATTCAGTTCAGGGTTGCGTTGGGCCTGGAGTCCAACTGGAACCACTGGGCACAAGCCAGGAGCACACCCCCGGAGCTTAAGTCATTCATGCAGCAAATGTTCTATTCACCCCTGCTGTTTGGTACAATACAGCTATGATTTCAGCACAATACAACAGTTGTGAGGGTCATACTTGGAAATACAACATGTCTTTAAAGCTCTGTTTATGGACTATATTCATTCCTCTCCACACAGGGAAACCGGAACTTTACAGAATAGTAAAGAGTAGTTGCCTTTTCGTGTCTGATTATTTTCTGATCATATGAATATGTTAACCACGAGCAACAGTTGTTGAAGTGTAATTGTTGTTGTTTTTATTTATTTAACATGATTTTCTCTCCAATTTTCTCCCTCTCACGCTCAATGCTACCATGCTAAGAGGATTAAGGCTAGCCCATGTTTCCTGTGAGATAAGTGAAGCCACCCACTGCTTCTTTTCAAACTGCCACAAATGCAGCTTCACTGTAGAGCTTAACAGGCTTGAAGGAGAGTACAATTTGCCCCATTCTGTTGAGGGCGGTGGAGGGGCACCCAGAGAGAACTAGGCCTGTTATGCTCTTTTGGACAATAGCATCACAGAATAAGAGGTTTTCTCAATAATAAGGCCAATGCTTAAGAGTAAGAGAATAACCAAGACCAATGGGACATGTTGTTATTATTAATCAATCAACAATCAATATGCATGTGTCATTGCAGCTCTTAAAAAAATATTTCTCCATATACTGAAGAAAAACGAGAGACTACCTGTCCTTTAGATTTCCAGACAATGTGTAGACAAGATAATCCACTTGCTGTCAAGATCTCCTTACAGACAATATGAAACACACACAAATGATATTTGTTTATATTTCGAGTGGTAGAACTTTTTATGGTTTGCTATCCAGTGGTAAACACCACCAACTAGCACACAGTATATCTGCTAATAATAAGCACTGAGAATGGAGCCAAGGGTTGTTTAGGCAAAACCCAGAGTTTGTTCTCAGATTTGTGCCTGATTCATTCTGTAGTAATAGACCCATGTTTGTTGGAGTTTTAAACAACAAGCTGCACAGTGCTGTGAGTTGTGCAGCTCTGTTTTGAGTGATATTATCTGGCATGTGACAAATTTAACCACCCTTCCCCACTGGAATGATTTACAGCACGGGTTTTCAACTACCAGACACAACACAAGCCCAATACTCACTGCACGCAAAACATCCTTTATAAGTTGTGGGTTTAAAATAAAACAAATAATTTTCAGAAACGTTTACAGCTTATCAGTGTTCCAGGACGTTTTCACATACACAGCCTTTGGGAAATGTGAAGCACTCTCTAACTAGATGGCTGTAAATTATGTGAGGTGGTGAGTGGCCTGTGTAATGACAACCTTAACACTCACTACACCGCTCTCAATAATACAATAACAACATCAGCTTTGTTTCTTATTAGCTTTGTTCCTCAGTATGTTCTAGCATTCAACAACAAGTATTTTTCTGTAGATGCCAAGTCATCCCAAGGATTTTGGGGAGGTGAGTTATGGAAAGAACAGAACATTATTGGATACATTGCTCATTTGAGCCTGTGAGGAAATAAAGTATATAAGAAGGAAATGAAGTACTGATGTTAATGAACCAACACCCCCAGTTCACCCATGTGTGAAGATAACTGTCCTGGTCTAGAGCTGATTGGCAGATGGAGTGTTGACATGTAGCGTTCAGAGGATTATTCTACAATCATGAATGATATTTACAATTTTATTTAACTATGAGTTTAAGAATAAATCCATTAGGACCATATGGCTGCCTATCAACATGGCCTGTGGGCATATGGTGGTGAACAGGGGGATGGGGAATGGAGAAGTGGTGTGTGTGGGTGGGGTGGGGGTAATACTCATTGTTTCCAAAGCTGTCATGTCTGTCATGTAAGCTAGAGAGGGAATCAGTTGTTGTCCAAGACATCTTTGCCAAGTTATCATAGTTGTCATAGCTCCAAAACGGTAACTGTGCAGGGGAAGATAAACAGCATTCTTTGCTTTTAATGTAAGTCATTTTCTCACATAATTCTGAAGTATTTTTATTGGTACTCATTATGAAATTTAGAAACGATGTAAAAAGCAGAAAATAATTTAAAATTATATTTACATTAAATGAAATGGCGGCACGGTGGCGCCGCAGGTAGTGTCACACGACTCCAGGGACCTGTTGTGGGTTCGATTCCTGCTCCGGGTGACTGTCTGTGAGGAGTTGGTGTGTTCTCCCTGTGTCTGTGTGGGTGTCCTCCGGGAGCTCCAGTTTCCTCCCAAAGTCCAAAAAACACACGTTGGTAGGTGGATTGGCGACTCAAAAGTGTCCGTATGTGTGAGTGTGTGCGTGTTGCCCTTTGAAGTACTGGCACCCCCTCCAGGGTGTGTTCCTGCCTTGCGCCCAATGATTCCAGGTAGGATCTGGACCCACCGCGACCCTGAACTGGATAAGCACTTACAGATAATGAATGAAATTAAACAAAATGAATATGACATAAATTGATATACAATATTATGTTCAGGCTAAAGTGTTTGTTCACAATGAACAGTAGCTAAATCTATTTTTCTTATATAGAAAAGAGTGCTATAAAAAATAACATGATTTGTAGTTAAACAATATAATTTCTATTGATGTGGAAGGGGGTGGCACGGTGGCGTAGCAGGTAGGTCCCGCTCCGGGTGACTGTCTGTGAGGAGTTTGGTGTGTTCTCCGCGTGTGTAAGTGGGTTTCCTCCAGGTGCTCTGGTTTCCTCCCACATTAGTTGGTGGATTGGCAACTCAAAAGCGTTCCTAGGTGTGAGTGAATCTGTGTGTGTGTGTCGCCCTGTGAAGGCCTGGTGCCCCCTCCAGGATGTGTTCCCGCCTTGCGCCCAATGATTCCGTTTAGGCTCCGGACCCACCGCGACCCAGAACTGGATAAGCGGTTATGAATGAAAAGTATATGGAAGGCCAAGTGAATTATTGCATGGAGGTGCCACATCTAAACTTTTGTGTTTTCTTATTGATATGATCAGTTATATCATTTCTGAATTTAGCTTGTGCAGTTACAGAAGAGCTCACAGTTTTAAAAAAGTACACTGCACTAATTAACAGAACAGAGAAAACTTTCAAAGTGCCCTACGCAAAAATTGATCTCTTGAAAAGCCTATTTTTATTGATACTACTCGACATGTGACTAATTTAATACCCTTGCCCCATTTAGGCTGTCTTTCTCCAAGTATTTAATACAACACTACTTTTCATTTTAACAATTCTTGGTCCATTTTATTTGAATATGTATGCAACCATACAGACGTCTTGCTGTGTCCCACTTTAAAAACTATTTAAGAAACCTTATCAGTAGGGTTATAGGCTAGTGATCTTTTACCTGTTATATTAGATACCGCAGTAGACACAGTCACAATTCAATCAAAAAACAGTTTTGTTTTCAACTTCAGAATCAACGTCATTTGTCTTTGTCAGTATTATACAATAAAACAGTGTCAATGTCACAGTGTCAGTGAATTAGGCATTCCTGAAGCATAACTCTGGGGTCATGGGGCCTGGGGTCAAGCCCTGCACTGGGTCAATGTTTATCCGGAGTGCTTCCCAGCCAATGAGGAGTATCTGTACACTCCTGGTGCCTGTCCCAGACCTGTATGTCAGCAAGGTGTTATATGTAGCAAATTTATTGTAAGGCCTCATCAGCCGGGTTGATGAGTGATCCGAGGTGGCGACTTCTTTTGGGAGCAGTCAAAAATGGTAAAAACAACAACACAGTGTTTATGATGCAAAGCATTGAAGAGAGATACTCAAGCGGCATTTTATTAAACACAAATGAATAAATGAATGAATGAATGAGTAAGTGAGAAACTGAGCTTCCTGGTGCCTTTCTGAAAAAAAAAACGGTTTATGGACGCGACATATTTACCTGACACCAGAGAAGCTTCCAAAGATTGACAGCGGTTCGACCAATCAGCGGCCGCTCCGCTCGGCCCCGCCCCTCCTTAGTGTACTCTGTTGTGTGTTTGTGAGAGAGAGGGAGAGAGAGCGCTGTTGACAATGCTGCGGTCCTGAGAGCGCTCCTGGTTACTGAAGTTAGTGTAAGAGAGACACTCGGCGGAGGGGGAGAGGAGAGAGGTGCTGAAGATGACCGAGCGGTTCGTGGTGGTGCCGGTGAACGGCGGCAGCGCGGTGTCGGCTGAAGAGCACAGCCCCGAGAGCGGAGAGACACCTGCGGTCGAGTACGGGGACAGGGACCTGGGATTGGAGGAGGACAGGGAAGCTGTGCCAATCCTCGAGTACAGCCGAGAGCCCAACAAATACGGTCAGTACTGCTCGGTGTTCCTCACTCCAGACCACTCACTCGACTGTGTGTTGTGTTTTTCTATTTGTAAGACACCCATTTGTGTGTAATACACGGTATTCTTTACTGTTACATTTACATTCGCGTACAGTGTTGTGTTTTGTGGCGCTTGATCCATGGGGACCTTGATAAACCCTGTTTTCCTTTCAAATCAACTCCTGAGCCTGAGCAATAACTGCCCACCCTGGGCAACAAAACACGACCACACTTACAGTGTAAACTTACACAGCTCTTTCAGTTCGCTCAGCATCACACATTCAATTAAGTTATTTGCATTAATGGTATATTTTCTCAGATAAAGTAGAGTGGGGGAAATGGAATCATTGCATGTTGAGGAAAACATGATGAAATATACAGTTCTAAATTAAATGCTAACGAGTCCACAGGTAAAAGGAGTACTTACCCAGTAAACCAGGATCGTCCCTGGACGTTCAAAATAGGTCTAAAAGTAGTCTGTCCATCAAGGACATATTTTAAACGTCAGTGGACGTCCAAAATACGTCTAATAGTCGTCTTTTCAATGTCTGTGTTTGGACGTCTTTTCAACTTTCATTTTCAACCTTAAGAGAACGTTGATTAGACGGCAGTCATTGCGTTATTTCAACGTTGAATCAACGGGCTAATTGTTAACTGGGTAAAGACCAGCTGTTGGAGCTGATTAATTGACAAAAAATAAACCATGGCCCCAATAAGTGAATTGTCAGTTTAAACAATGGAAGAGATTATAGAATTCCTTCAAGAAGGAAATTCAACACAGTGTGGTCAAGGATTGTTGTTCCCAGTCAGCTGTGTCTAAAATTATAGTCAAAATACAGGCTAATCAAAATGGAAAGGTTATGAAAGGAAAACATATGCGTAGACCAAAGAAGACGGCAAAGCAGTATGCCTAAACATGAGTGGAAACAGGAGCCATTGTTTGTAAGAGGACTCAAATGAACTGAATGAAAAGAGATTTACAAGTAGAAAGGCCAAATGGAAACCAGCACTAGCACCTCAACAGAAGAACACAAGGTTACAGTGGCTAAAATGAAGCAGTCATGCAGTGTGGACGATTGGATGAAAGTTATATCGTTAATCAGAATCTGCATCAGCCATGATGCTGGAGCTTTTTTCTGGTGCAGGTCTAATGAAATATGAATTGATGAATTCCTGAGGGAAAAATCTGATTTCCCCATTCATTTATAAAATGAACATCAGGTAAAAGACCAGGGAAGATAGGAGCCATTACCTAAACGGTCACCTTAACACTTCACTTCGCATCAATAGAAATGATGTTTGGTGATAATGAAGTCATCTTTCAGGATGCTAATGCGTCACGTCACAGGGCAAAAAATGTTAAAGCTTTCCTTCAGGAAAGGCATACTATGATACATCCAGCACACAGTCTGGATTCTATTCTGATTGAAAACATATGGTGGAAATTTAAAAAAAAAGGTCCATGACAAGACTCCATCCTGCAAAGTAGATCTGTCAGCCACTATTCAAGAAAGTTGGAACCAGCTCTATGTCGAGAACATTCTTCATTGGTGAAGCTCACACCTCAAAGAATTCAAGCTGTCATAAAAATGAAATTCCTCTAAATGTGAGTCTTCCTTCATTTTTACATTCTCTGGACCGCATTTGTCATGAGTTGGAGTGGTGTTTATGATCCAGAAGTAGTCATCCATCACCGGTACATGTACTAACTAATGTTCTTGTGATCATATGCCACCAAAACCTAAAGTATGTCATCACTGTCTGAAGAAAATCATGTGCTTTCACTGTAGTAACGTTATAGAGGGACATAAACCTTCTTAATTTCAGTGAAAGTCAATGTAAAGAAGATTGGATTGTGAATTATTTTGAAGCATTTCATCATTTCATTCATCAATAGATTTTTACACAGTGTGAAGGACAACCGCTGTGTTCAAACGATGTAGTAAAATAATCAACAAAAATGGAGATACATGTGTTTCTTTGGACAGCAGCGATATATATTTTTTATTTTATATTTTATTGATTTATGATTTATTAATTTATGGACACTGAAAAAATGTTTTCTTTCAGTTCAGCAATATGTGGACTTTTTTACTCCTCTTTTAGTTTCTCAAATTTGGAGCGTATAGACAGTTTATTTTAAAAAAGTATAACATATATGTCATTCTTATTTTGGGTTGATGTACTTGTCTTGATGTTTGTGGCCTTTGAATTAAGAGCTCCATATTTCTGACTTAACTCACCATTTAATGTTGACAGCATTTTCTTCTAAATATATTTTAGTTTCCTCAGCCAGTCTGTCAGGATTATGTACGTTACTACAACAAATAATATCTGGAGAATCTCCTGCGTTGTACCAACATGTTATAGATTAATAAAGGCAGTGTAAAGCTCACAGCAAATATTTATTTTTCTTGCAAATATATGTAGGACTGTTTAGGAAGCATACCAATGCATTTAGCATAGTCATAGTAATACAAATACAGGGTCTTATGTACGGTTGAGCATCTGAAGTCTTCTGAAGAGTTGCACTGAGGCAGGTTGGTGCCTGTGCTCATTGCACACTTGGAATTAGATGACGCTTACGTGTGTGTGTGTGTAGTGTGTTATTGTGAAATAAGTGCAGGTGCTTAGTGAAGAGTGTGTACCTTATTTATGGCATTATCTTTTGTGTAATTGTAGTTATGAAAAAAAAAAATCATAGAAAATCTTGGATTTACTGGAGAGACACTTTTTCAAGCCATGATTCATGTAGAGTCTGTTCATCCCCTTTTTCCACCTGATCTCACAAAAAAATATGTTAGATAATATCAGGGACAAGCATAAACTTGTCTTTTCTGTAGTGGATTGTCTTATAGGTTTTGTACTTCTCCATGCATTAATAAACACTCCTCATTGGTTTCTGTGATAGTCAGTGAAGTGGTCATTTCTCCTGTTCAGTAGCTTGAGAGGAGGATCCTTTTAGCTTTGCATATTTTCCTCAATCGTGTTAACGACGGTGAGTTTGGTTATTGAACCTCTGCCGTTAAAATGTAAACCTAACATCTACTGGTTTGGAATAATTCTGGGACATGAAATGTGAGCAGGGTTGTCCAGACTTTCTGAGTGTGTCTGAAACAGTGTATGTAAAAATGCAGCTCATATGCTGGTGTTATGTTATCGGATTAACTTACGGAACTAACAGATGGACACCTAAGTCAGTTTTATAAAAAGACTAATAGGTGATGTCTATGAGTTAAACAGCTGGGCATTATATACGAGCTGAGTGATGCATTAAGTAAATTACTACAGTAACATGTAAACATTGGGTCTGAGTAATGTTGCTAGCTGCCACTTGCTTGTCAATATATAGTGCCGTTCCTCAAGTCAGTTCCTCAAGCGGACATTTGTTCCCAGGCCTTGTAACCACAGAGCAGGAACTGAACCCACTTTACACACTGAATGTAGATGCCATTTTATATTATACTGGACAAGCTTGTCTTATAAACCCATATCTTGGCTGCTGAAGAGTGCTATGTGTTTGCTATGCCAGAACCTGTACATGTGAGTCATCCTCTTGGTCAGGGATGTCAGAGTGGCCTGTGTTATTTGGTGTGGCTGTTGTAAGGTCCATCATTAATAGAATTCAGCCTAAGAGTGTCCACCGCACTATTGAAAAGTGCTCCATTATTTTTATATCCATCCAGAAGAAGGCCATCCGTAGCACATTAGTCATGTTACATTTCAATGCAAAGCATTTTAGCACGGATAAAGTAAAAATGAAAGTGTGCCATGTCAAAAAAACAAGACTACCCAATCAGAAGCATGTAAAGAGCATGCACATCAATTCAGAGACACTGTCAGGTTTTCTGCTAGGACAGACGGACACATATTCTGTTAGGAGTTCTCTGAATGTTGTTGTGAATCACAGTAAATTATCGTAGCCTGGAATATTTCCATACAAAATATCTCTAATTACACTCACAACATCACTATATTCCTTTCTGTCATGATTGTCGTTTTGCAGTCCCATATAGGCACTCCATTTAGCTTAAAAGCAGTCAGACACACAATCTGCTTCTTTTAAATATAAGGTGAACCTCATGAACCTTGGAAAGGAGTTTGAGAACAGTAAATTGCATCCAGTGTTTATTTTCCACAGCTTTCTGTTTAACCTAATGGGATGTGTGTGTTCAGACAAACTGAGCTACTTTCCAGGCACTTTTGAAAAGCCAGTGTCTTACAAATTGTAATCAAATATGGAATACATCTCTTTTTGAGCTTTAAAGAAATTATAATTAGCATGGCTAATTATGTTTTATGTTCATCTTTTATTTTGTTGTAATTTATCAATTCAATGGAGGTTTATTATTATTATTATTATTATTATTATTATTGTTATTATTATTTTTAATGAACAGCTGATAGCTAAGTGGATATGTCTGTAAATTTTTATTGTGTATAGGTTAACTGTCTCCTTGTGTGTGTGTATATATGTATATATATATATATATATATATATATATATATATATATATATATACATATATATATATACCATGAGTCACTAATTATAAAAATAAAGTGACGTACTTATACACTGCTAAATTCTCTTCCCAAGTCTCTCTTTTTCTAGCTGGGCATTTGTCACATAGCCGGGTCTTGTTTCTACCATGTCGGCTAAAAAGTAATCTAGTTTGCACACTTGGCCTCTGTAGGGAATGACGAGGGTGTGTTCACAGGGCCTGTAGTGTGGCTCCATGTTGGTTGGGGGAGGTTGAAAGGGGGTGGGGGCTTTGAAATGTTGGTGTCAGGTAGTCTCTCACATCTTTATATGGATTCTCTCTTGGTCAGAACATGACAAACAGCTGACTCTGGCATCCACGTTCACTACTGCTTCATTGCATGCCATTTCACTGGGGCTTGACACAGTCTCATTTTGGAGCTGCTCCATAAGAAGCTGAAAAGGATCGCAGGAGCTCAGTCAGCATCAGTTCTGTATGTTCACTGGATGCCAGCAATATTTCAGTATAATGATATAAATTTAGTTATATTCTTAAAATTCAAGATAAGATGATATTTTTCTATAATTATATAACTTTCATAAGTCATCCCAAATTAGGACGAGCCTGAACTAAGTCTCATTTGCCCCTTTACACTGTTAAAAATGTACAACTTCTTACTTAAAAGCTAATTCTATGTGTTGTCCGAGGTGTCAAAACTGTCTAAGGTTGTATTGTAAGGTGTTGATGAAAATATATCCGATACTGTTTTATTGAATGCAGTGATGCACAGCATATGAAATATCAGTTTTATTTAATATGACTTTTGGTAGTTTCTTTTTCTTTAAGTGGCAATATTTCTGTTTTACAGCTGCAAAATTAATATACATCATATACAGTGAACACAGCCCTACAATAAATGTTTGGCTTTAACACAGAAACAGCTGTTTGACATCTGTGTAAATTTCGAATCTCTGTTTGCAGTTTTGACATTCAGTGACCCCAGAACTTCACACTGATGCTGTTGTTGATCAGGAACATGTTTGTCTGTGATTAGAAGGGTGTTTCCCTCAGTGGTTTGTACTCCTTAGTTTTCCTTCATTAGGTCTCATAAATCCTCTTTAGTGTCCATAATGAATAGATTTACAGTGGTGTTTGCTGTAATGGTCTCTTGGGCATTATAAAGGACATTGCTATAACACAGAGCAAGACCTGTTAACACTAATGGGGAAATGCTGTTATATGAATATTTAATCAGACATATCCCACACTTGTATGCTAATTAAATGTTGCACTCAATTGTTTTTCTATTTTCTGTTTTTATTTTTATGTGCTTTGTCTGCTATTTTTTCAGAGCCCTTTGCTTACTTTTCCACTGCTTGCTTGGAGACATGTAAAGCTCACACTTAATCGTTGTGTGAGTCATGTTACCCAATGTGCGCACTTACTAGGATTTTAAAATGCAAGGCTAAAATGGGGTTCCCTTTTCTGCCCATAATGCATTTGGGGAATTTCCACCACGTAAGTGTCTCCTTACAGCCTGTGTTTGGCAGTGCTGGACTGCCTGCTCCGTCTGTCTTTTTAAACACAACATGACACAGTAAAGTACAAAGGTAGGAAATAGACACTGATACTGGATTTATAATAGGAATGAATGAGTGTGGTTTCAAATGTTGGCCTAATTGATTTGTTGAATTGATGGAGCTTGGAGTTATAATGTAATAGACTATACACTGAAATCACTTGGCTGTATTTATAAGATATTGACCACAGTACTAAATGTTTGGCCCCCATTGATGAATGTAATCTTAAAAAACAAATCAATGCAGCGCACTTCAGTAAAGCTTTCTACGTGGTCTGTGCACTGTCATTCAGCTGTAAGAAAAAAAATAGCCTAACTTGGCTCTAGGTATAGAACCCTTTACATCATGGAAGAAGGTTCTTCAAATTCATGCATTTTGTTTATGGAACCACACATTGGCAGGAAATCAACACATTTCTCTCAAGACACCTTTTTTTGGCATCTTTATTTTTAAAAGTGTGATCATATGTGGCCATGTTGAAGGACGAAGGACACAGATTACAGTTGCTGTTTTCTAACTGAAAACCATGACCTGTTGGTGGCTTTACAGAATGTATTTGTTATCGCTGCCACGCTAAGAACAGATCCGTGAGTCATCTGGCTGCTGCAGTTAATTCCACCTTATTAAATCTCAGGTGACAACGGTTCTCAGCTGCCTCTTTCACTGGTAGGAGTTAAGCTGCTGGCATGGTGGGCCTGTCTGTGTGTGTGTGTGTGTGTGTGTGTGTTTTTAGCTTGAATTGATTTCCCATGCTGCCCTGCTGCCCCCTCCCCTCAGCCCCCTGCGCTTCAGGAAACCTCTCCTGGTCGCCAGGGCAGCCTGCAGCACACTGTACCGAATGCTCTAGTTATGTGGCTTCTGTTGCATAACGAGGGGCAGGGGAAGAAGAAAGCGAATCACCTGATCCTGTGGTGTCAAACCAACAGCTGAGCGACTAGCGGGCATGTGCCATGACATTCGAGATGGATGCCACAGACTCTGCATGCGTGGCCATCATCACCTGTTAAAAGCTGCCTGAGTTAGAGAGGAAAAAATTCCCATCAATTTTAAACAGTCAAACATTAAATTTGTGTTGAATGTATTGTTGAACACAGATTAATAGCAAAGATTTGTTGTGTATTAGGGATTGGATTATTGATCGTTTTAAAGATGGAACATGGTTTAAAACCTAACTTACAATTAACGATAGTAGGTTGGGTCAGTGGATTGGCTTTTTTACTGGGCTGAGGCATTTTCGCTTACTGACTGACTGACTTCTAATGAAATGCGCATGTGCGAGTAGGAACTGTTAATTCAGCCGTATTTCACAGCGAGAGGTGGCGCTACTACACCGTCTGTTGTTACTATCCAATGTGTGAACTAAATTTGGAACCGTTCGGTGTGTTTCCATCGATATAAATTTGTATTCAGCTGGAACCAAAGGACAGTAGGTTCTTCAACTCGAACCATGGCTGCATAATAGGAAATAAGACAGGAACATGCTCCGTTTGTGTGTGTTTCTGGGGCTGTGTTTGGCATAACACCATGCACGTTGGCCTGAGCCTCAGCTCTGCATTGGTTAGTTCACAAGCTCAGCAGGATGGCTTGGGACTCGACAACATTAACACATGTATTATATCTCACAGAGAGAGAGGAGGTCTGCTGAATTGGTCTTATTTAACCTGAGTTATATTGAATAAATAAGTAATTGTAATTCTTAAAATCAACAAAATGTTCTTGGTCTTCTTTGTTCTTAGATGGTAGATCATCTAGTGTTTATTTTTAAATAAAATGAACAAGAAAAACACTGATGTCGGCGTTATATATTATGAACAAAACTTTGTGCTTCTTTTTTCAGTTCTGCATGTATTAGTCCTGTCCTCCATATTTTCTGTACAACACAATCACATGTAAACCACATGTAAACAAAGGCATTGATATGAAGCACCAAAGCTTCTCCAGACCTTCCAATGACAAGTGTATGTATTTTGGGCTTTCCTGTTTTTGAAATGCCAGAAACACCTCTGTGACAACGGCTATATGGTTAATGGCGGTCCGGCAAATCTAGGCTTGCCTCGTTTCTCTTTGCTCTTGTTTGAAATTGTCCACAAGTGTCAGTGTGTTAGTGACAATGTGAGTGTGTGTGATGCCCTATGATAGACTGGCCCTCTCCCAGGCTGTGTTCCTGCTTTGTGCTCAGTGTCTCCGAGTAGGCTCTGGACTCACCAATTAATTAGATTAGTTAGTAAATTAATGAATTAATGACCAAAATTGAATTTAACAATTACTACTATTTGCAAACAAGATTGTACTATACTTAGGCTAATATTTTTACCTTAAAATTACAGCTTTAAAAATCATTGTGATGCTCCACTAATTTGTACTGGTGAGAACAGACCATCTGTCATTACTACTCTGGGATCAGCCGTGATGAAACTGCACTATGTAACTTTTAGGTGACGGTAGTAAACCTCACTATCCCTCCCCACTGATTTTAGTCTGGAGTCCCAGGATTTTAAACAAATCTTATAAATATTCTTTTAACAACTTAAAATAATTTAATCCTGCACGTTTATATCCTGCACGTTATTGTAAGTAGACACAGCCATCTCTCCCATTGACTGGAATGACAGAGACCAGACAGTGGTGTTAGATTTACCATTAACATAAACTTGAACTGACAATGGAATCAACTAATCACTTTCAGCTGTGTGAAAATAAATAAACCAATTTTTTAAAAATTGCTCTAGACCTCCTGGAAGTGCTTTACATCACTTTAACTGTGAATAGGAGTAGAAGCCTGACCAGAACCTTTTGTAATTGCTGTTACATAATTGTAGGGATGGAAAGCAGTGGCAGGCTTATGCCAAGGCACCTTAATGAAAATGTTGCTAAAGCAATTTACAGCTTTTTACATTATGCCTCAAATGTTTGGACAATTTTTTTTCTTGTGAGCTGACATACTACTAGAGATCTGTAGAGGCTCTAACAGAGGTAAGCATTATTATAGAAAATGTCTTTTGACATTTACAGTCCAAACTGAAGCCTTGCAGCACTCAGTATTTTTGTGAAGCTTTGAGCTAAGGGACATGTTCAGTACTTTACAGTCGAATCCCTCTTGGAATCATATACACAGTAAAATGTGAACACTACAGAGAGGAATGCTCACACCTTTGTTACTGTATTTGTCAGAATTTAGGAATGACCATGTGATCTTTTTCTGGAATATAGTAATATATTCTGTGTCGGCTTAAATCATACACTACTTTAAAAAGCAGTATTTTTCTTTGAGGTATGATTTAAATCAGGCCATAGTACATAAGCTAAGCATTGCAATTCTTAAAGGAAATGCTTAAAGGAATAAAGGTAATGTTTTCTTATGTGAATTGGTGTATTTTTGTTTGCAGACATGTTTCTAACATGGGGACATGCCGTTCTTTTTCCAAAGGAAGGCCGTTTGTCTGTTCCCTGTCTCCTTCAGTCTGTTGGAATAGACTAGTCCTGACAAGTCCAACACGTTATATGTTTTGAAGCGGTGTCTGGATGTAGTGAAGTTTCAGAGTCGAGCAGGTCTGATTGGTTGTACGCACAACATGTCGATGAATAATCAGCGAGTGTAATGCGTACACCCTGTCCTTGTGATGTTTATGCATTGTCTCCAGTGTGTGTTGAGTTGATCCGGGGTGAATAGGCTACCACATACCTACAGGTTTCCTAAGGGCCAGACACTCCTGAAAGAGTCAGTCAAACTTGTATTCGACATTTCACAGACAGCACAGACAACTATATGTTTTAAGTTGTAAACACCTAGGAACTATGTAGAGTATGTGACATGAATGGTGCCAGGAAAGAAATAACGTACTAGAGTCCCAAGTGTCCATATTTGAGTTGTTGTTGGGAGTGCAGAGATTTTAAAGGTTGTGTTCATGGTACAGTTTACAGTCTTATGTACTTTATCTTATCTTAACTGTTTTTCAAGATGTAAATTTTTGCAATTTGTGGGAGAAATGCCTGGGAAAGGCACTGTTGCATTTACATAGAATGGCCAGAAGGTGGCATTATAGCTTCACAGATGGATGTGTTTGTTTTGCTCTGTTGCTTATTACGGTTGAACATTGCTGTGTCAGTATTCTGTAACTGAGGGGTTCTTAGTATTTACCATGTAAAGACCCACAGTTTTTTTTTTTTATCACTAAACACACATAGGCCCACAGTATATATATTATTAACCATTTAGTAACATTGTCATACAAATGACTTCTTTGTGTGGCGTTGCCGAGCTTGTATTAATAATTTAATAATAATTAAATAAATATCCTATTACTGAGGCGAATAATTAGACCAGGCTCAGCCACCAGGTTTATTTATTTATGTATGTATGTATGTATGTATGTGAAATGGGTCAATGAAGAAGAAAATATAGCCATTTTCTAAAGTAATAATAACTGACACTGCATTTCATTTACTTCGCATAAGAATTGTATGTGTTATTATATATGACACTGATCGGGAAATCAAAAACTTTAAACTGAAGTAGAAGAAAAAGTCTCAAAATAATTTGAAAACAATAAAGCAGGCAACCTTATTAATAGGCTTTTACTAGTTAATGTCCGTGTAATAGATTTTGTGAGGTACCACGTGATTTTTTAACATTTCAGATGTTTTGCTTCTGTCATGAGTTGTCTAGAACAGTGCACTTCACACCAAAGAGGGGGCACTAATCCTTCACAGGGTCACACACAAACACATTCACACTTACGGACACTTTTGAGTCGCCAATCCATCTACCAACGTGTGTTTTTGGACTGTGGGAGGAAACCGGAGCACCCGGAGGAAACCCACGCGGACACTGGGAGAATACACCAAACTCCTCACAGACAGTCACCCGGAGCGGGAATCAAACCCACAACCTCCAGGTCCCTGGAGCTGTGTGACTGTGACACTACCTGCTGCACCACCGTGCCGCCCTCTAAATGGGTTTATTTTATTTTATTTATTTATTTTCAAGCTCTGAAGCAGCATGGTGGCACAAAAGTACTGTCTCTGTGGCACAGCTCCAAGGTCCTGGGGTTGTAGGTTTGAGCCCTGCCTTGAGTCAAGGTTGTGAAGTGTTTGGTGTGTTGTCCCCTATCTGCATGGGTTTCCTCCAGGTGACTCTCACAGTAAAATAAAAACCCAAACAATAACAAAACCAAACAAACAAAAAACCTACAAAAATAAAGAAACCCACAAGTCGGTAGGTGGATTTTCTGTGCAAAATTTTCCTTAGCTGCAAGTGAGTGTTTGAGTGTGTGACACACTGTGATGGACTGGCACTTGTGTGTTCCTGCCTTGCGCCCTTCTGTATAGACTCCATATATTAACTGATCCATCTTTATACATTAGTGCTGTTCTACGTCAACTTCCTTGGACATGAATGCCTTCTCACATCGAGTAAGACCTCAAAATGTAATGTAACCTTCATCTCTGCAGTCTTTCTCACACCATAGAGACTCTGGCTTTTTGCGGCTCCTCCAAGACAATAAAATTATCGTTAATAGACGGAAATATGAATCGAATGTATGTGACCAATCTGTCTTGCCTTTACTGCACAATCTCGCCAATCAATCTGACTGGATCGAAGCTAGGCCCGCACACTGACGGATGATGGATGACGTTGGCAGATTTAAATATTTCATGGTGCAAGGCTGCAAGACGCATTAAATAAATATATAAATGGTTAAATAATTATTTAAATTATACAGTAGGAAATATTTAAAATGCACATTTAAATAACGAAATAAAATACATCTAATTATTTAAGCTTTTATTTCAAATTGTAATTATTTAATACGATTTTAATTAATTAATTCTTTTTCATTTAATTATATAATATTGTCACAAATAACCCTCCATACACACGAGTCACAGTCTGACAAATGACACATACATGGAGCAAACATAACCCCAGTCCCTCAGCATCAAGAAGACTCCTACCAGAGACACCATCTTATTTAGTAAAACTGAGAAAATGATGGCTTATCTCTTTTTATCTACATTGATGGCTTCTGTGTGCATTATATTCCTTTCCCCTAAAATGATTACAATACTATATATAATATTCAATACATCAAAACAGGTATGATATTCTTGGCTTATGAACCTGGTGTGCCCAGAAGTCTGGGTTAAGACACATTCAATATGCTGCTGTTGAACTTGTGACACCTGCTGAGAGGTGGACCTTTATACCTATCTCGAAAAGGACATAATTAGAATGAATCGCAAGTATAGGATGTCCGTGTGTGTTCACATGCTACTGTCCCCTCACATCACTTAAGGTGCCAGGGAATGAGATGTTTGCTGCGGGCATCGGTCGTTAGGATACACAGTAAATGAAAGCTGTATCAACCTAACACGTGTAGCCATCGGAGCAGAACACAGTAAATAAACCAAAGGTCAAGAAAGCGAGACAAGACAAAATAAACAAAGGGCCTGGTGGATGGGGTTAAGTCTCTGGGAAACACTGGAATGCTGAGTCTGTTTTTGGCTGCATGCTGGGGTGTCATTGGTTGCACAAACTCCAGTTTTGTCAAAAAAACACGTTCGTTTTTGGATTTATACATTTGGAAGCTGGTATTTACATTTCAATAGCTCTTCATTAAGACCCCACTCTGGATTCGCTGAGTCAGTTCCGTGTACAATCCAAGACTGGTTAATAGCAGAGTGCAGAGTGAGTATTATTATCTAGACAAACTGAAAAAGGTTATTTATTCAAAACCCTTTCAGCTCTGACCCTGCAGCTCTGGAGAAGGTGCATTAGAAACTCTATCCCTGCAGGTCTCTTGTATTTCCTGATGGATCGATATTCAGCTGCCTAAGCACTCGGCAGGTAAACCACGGTCCTCAGTATAGAACAGGATGATATTGTCCTCTGTGTCCCTGAAAATGCGAACCTTTCCATCACTTATTAAATTAATAATAGATAAATTAATTAGACTGAATATGACCACTTGTGTCAAGTTAAATATAAATATATGCTTGAAAATATGAAAGTCCCAGGCCAATATTTCAGAATAGAATAATGGACTAATAATGTTTCACTGATTTATTTGAAACATCTCCTTACTTTAGTCAGTGAGACGTAAACAGGGTCATTCAGAGAGTGAGGGTGGTGTCACGGTGGGTGTAAAGGTCCTGTCACTGTCACACATTTCTTGACTCCTGGTGTTGTGGGTTCAGTCCCTACTTTAGGTGACTCTCTGTGAGGTGCTCGTGTGTTCTCCCTGTGTCTGGTTACTGTCACAACCACTGAACAAATTGGAGCATTTTATATCCCACACCTGATCATTGTGTTTACGTTAAATAATGTGCTATATAGATATATATATTTTAAAGGAGGTATAATCCACCCCTTTTCCACAAGTTAATGACAGGTCTGTGACACGCTGTGGTCAAAATACCGATAGATAAATACCGGATAGAACGCGACAGCACAATCACACCCTGTCTATACAGCGCTGTGTTTGGAGAGGCTCAGATGAGGAGGCAAGACTCAGACTCTGAAAGCTCTGGAAGCAAAAATGTACATGTGTCAGTGTGGGGGGCTCAAAATATTCTCTTTCACAAAAGTGGGGCACTGCAGAAAACCATTGCCTTAATGTGACACAGGTCTGACTTATTTCAGGGCTGTGTTGTAATGTGAAATCACTTTCGTATGTACAGTCATGGCCAAAAGTTTTGAGACTGACACAATTTTGGTTTTCACAGAGTTTGCTGCTTGTGTTTCTAGATCTTTTGGACAGAGGTTTCTGTGGTATATTGATATACAGTTATAAACATTTTAAAGGATTTAAGTTTTTTTTTTACTTTTATCAAAACATTTATGAAATTGTAAATATTCACAGGGTTGAAGTCTTGAAGGTTTTTCTCACTTCTGCAATTTGCCCTAGCCTGCTGGGTATCAGCTTCTGGGCCAAATCCTGACTGAGAGCAACCCATTCTTGCATAATCCTGGATTTGATCATAACTTCTTTGTTTTGTCTGTCCACCTACTTTTTAAGGATTGACCATAGGTTCTCAATGTGACTGAGATCTGTGGAGTTTCCTGGCAATGGAAACAAAAATTTCAATGTTTTAAAACAATTAGTTATCACTTTTGCATTGTGACATGGTGCTCCATCATGCTGAAGAAAAGCATTGTTCTTCACCATATTGCTCCAGGATCGTTGGGAGCAGTTGCTCTTCTTGTAGTATATAGTCTTCCTGTAGAATGTCAGTCTGTTCTTGATGTTTTTCTTGGAGAAAAGAGGCTACATTGCTGCTCTTCTTCACACCAGGCCATCCTCATTGTGTGTGACACCTGCGAGCTCCCATTCTTGAGCATGGTCTGGACCCAATCCCGCAGCAGGATCCTGGCACTTGCTGGACTTTCTTGTGCATCCTGAAGCCTTCTTCATGGGAATTGAACCTCTCTCCTTGAAGTTCTTGTTGATCTGATAGATTGTTGATTTAGGTGCAATCTTACAAGAAGCAATGTCCTTGCCTGTGAGTCCCTGTTTATGCAGAGCAATGATAACTGAACGTGATTCCACAGAGGTAACCATGGTTGACAGAAAAAGACTGTAATTTCATGCATAACCGCCCATCCCTCTACCCTCATTTTAAAGCCACCCAAATGCTTTTCTGATTCAGTTAGCATGACAAAGTCATTTCAGCTGCATAAACACTTTGTCCTGAGCTAACAAGATGATCACTGAAGTAAGCAGGTTGTTTTATGTCAAGGCTGAAATGCAGTGGATATTGGAGATAAGTTAATTTTTCATATCAAGGAATAACTTTGCAATTAATTCATAACAATGTAGCTTTAATGCAAATTGCCACCTTATAAACTGAAGCAGCAAACTTCAATTTGTGCCAGTCTCAAAACTTTTGGCCACATCTGTATACAGTCTGTGGGAATGCAGCATGAATATGAACAGTCGGATCATATTTCATGCGTATTTTTTGCTTGTACGCATGCGCTTAGTGATGTCGTTATGAGCCAGCACCAGCAGTGACTTACAGGCTGTGTCTCAAATGGCATTTTAAAAAATGAGCTGTGCAGGTGATAGTTTCCTTCTTCTTACACTACACACAGCTTAGGGACCCATTTGGGACAGAGCTGAAACATTTCAGTGTGTGCATGCGTGCCGTTTCAGAGACAGATTTGTTCACGTTACAGATAGATACAGTACACTTATATTTATAAATGAGGGCCGTCTAGATAGGCAAGTCTTATCTGAGCAAAAACATGGACTTGATTGAGTCTTGTAATGTAAAGGCCTCATAATTTAAAATAGCTATAAAGGGATGTCTATGATTGTGGGGAAATGCTATTCTATCTGGTTTGTTTACGTTCAGAATCTCAGTGTCTTTTAAGGTGGAACATTGTGTATGAGGGAAAAAACGTGTCTGTTTAATCACTGTCTGAATAACCACAGAAACACATATGTAACTTGAGTTATTTAGCTTTATAGCACTTTCAGTGATGCGGTTACCTGTCTCCCGGTTTTGAAGACATTTCCACTTTAAGTGACCTGAAACAGCAAAAATAAGTCAATATTACCCACATATGAAGCAGGAATAGAGCAATATCCTCATCTTGGTTCACACTTTTGAATGTCTTTCCATTGTATAAAAAATGACAGATGACATTTCTCTCCCCTGAGCAGAGACAGGAAGCCTAGCAAACTGGAACAGAACAGTTTTTTTTCCTAATTTACAGACATTGGGGCTTCCTAAACACATTAGACCAGTTTCCAGCACACAAACAGACTGGAGAGCTAGCAAAGGGTGAGGAAACATCATCTGAATTTTATAAAAAATTGTTTTTCAAATGTTTAGGGTTAACCTTGTTTTTTAAGAGAAGTTAGCTGTATGAGTGGAATATAATTTCCTAATCCGAATACTATTAGGATGAGAACAATAGGAAGATAAGATCCTCTGCTGGATTGTGTTACAGTTTGATTGGTTTGAGACAAGGATTTTGGCTGTTGTTTGTGCCAGAACTAACAATTGTGTACTGTGTACTGGTGTAATATGATGTGATCTTGTACAGTCTGTACACACTGTCCTGCACAATCATGCTTTATTACTATTACAAACTGCTTGGGGGGAAAACACCAGCATCTGGCAACAGTGTTAGGGATTGACTTCTAATCTATCTTGTCTTTACCTAGCATTATATATAAATTAATAGAAAAAGATGTAAAGGTAAAAGACCTTACCTCTGATCTGAAGCTTTATATAAGCCACAGAAATCATCTCCAGAACTGCCAAACTAACCCCACCCTAAAATAAACCCCAGACTCTATGAATCTTCCAGTAAAGTTTAAGGGAGGTAACGGCCAGAGTGAGATCTTTTCTTGGATGGGCCGCACTGTTCTGTAGACTGATTGAATTTGCTGTGCCTCATTCCTGGAATGTAGAACACATAAGTGCCTTTCTATCTGTGTCCAGATAAACGTAGTGCTCTGGCGCTTCTGGAATTCCAAGGTCACAAAATGTCACCTCAGGATTTTGCGTCACGTTGTGAGTAGCACAGCCTTATTTACAGTTATGTAGAGAACCCTTATTGTTCCACTGAGTAGAGCACAGACAATAAAAAGTTTTATAAAACTGTTTTTCAAGGGCTAGTGTCCTTATGATGTGACCCCTCCCAGTGAACTGGTCTACCCGGTGTCCAACACTCTTCCCTAATTGCATAACCAATAGAATGTGTTTCATATCTATTTCACTGCAGAACATTTGCAGCAAAAATGTCCCGCTGCCAAAGGTTTCACAACCTAAACTGCAGCCTGAGCTTTGCTGTCATGTGGGTAATGTCACGTTCATGGCCCATGACCTTTTGCCTGCAGTTGCCAGCTCTTAAAAGACAGTTTATTGGTACATATTTTTTACATTTTTAGCCTACCCACAATAGAAGAATCGTTACAAAATCATTGAAGCCAGAACATCACAGAAGACCATCCAGGGTAAACACAGTAAACCTCACAATAAAATGAGCTTGAGAAGATGAATTAACTCAGTAAGGCAAACTTCTAAGACAAATGGCTTGTCCAGAGAAGACCCCTGTGGTTCACAGGATTCTAAGATCATTCAGCCCAGTCCCACAAGAGTTTTCAATTTTAGAGAATACTTATACTCCACGAACACACAAGCTATTAAGACTCGATTAAAAGATTACTATACAACCTAAATAAAAGAAAATCCACATAAATAGACCATAAGTATGTAAATAAACTGTAGATATAAGCTGTAGTCTGTACTGGTATATTATTGTTGTATTGTGCAAAGAGAATGGCAGTAACTATACATGTACAATATTCTGCCAGCAGCATTGTCAGTGCATTGTGCATTACTGCAAACAGTATTATGTCAGCAGTAAATGTAATAACTGATGTGTGTGTATTGTGAGTTTTGCTTTAAGGGAAGGGACAGTGTGTTAATGGAGTCATTCACAAGCCTGAGAGCCTATGGATAGAAACTGCTTGTGAGACTGGTTTTCCTGAACTTCACACTCCTGAAGTATAAAGAGGCTGTGATGGGGTGTGTATTGTGTTGTTGAAAGCCCTCCTAATGGCCCAGGTGGAGTAAATGCCCTGTAGGGGAAGGCTGCTCCTTTGCAACAATTATATTAACCAACTCTTGCGATTATTCCAAGACACTGAACAGCAACTCTTGGCCAAAAAGAGCCAATTACAATTAGTTTACTTGGGCATCACAGGGGCCCTGCCACACAGCTCCAGGGTCTCAAGACCCTGGGTTTAATCCTCACCTTGGATCATTGTCTGTGAAGAGTTTGATGGATGTCCCTATGTCTTCTTAAATTTTCTTACACAGTCCAAAAACACATGTTGGTAGGTGAACTCTAGCCCCGCCATGACCCTGAACAGGATGAAGTTGTCTACTGTATGATCATTTTAGTTTAGAAAATTGCTACTCATGTTCATTAATTTAAAAAAGAATAAAAGATTTTAAAGATATTTTCAAATATTTTTTATTTGTTTTCTTGTGATGCATTGCTTTTTTTAGCAGTTAAAAGGAAATGCCACTAGTATTTAAATCCTTCTACAATATTTAATTATTACCATGTAAAAAGAACACATAATTCGCAGAGTTATGTGAAATGTTTGGTTTAATGTTAAATAATAAATTGGTTTATGTAATATGTCTGATCCATTTTGATAGATAAGTCTGTGTAGAGAGTTATATGGTGAAACAGCTAAGTAAAATCTTACATAAAGTTACATCTAGTGGTTTTGTAAACTAAAAGCTTGCGATATATATGTTGCAAATATTGCAGTCCCTAGTTCCTGTCAGTGAAGGAATACAAATTCAGTAATGTCCCTACAGTGCACAATTCACATCAAACCAGACTATGTTTGATTACGTTTGTTTACGTCTCAGCAAATGAATTATGAAGTCTTTATTAAAGGCAACTGCAGTTATTTCTGGTTTGTTTGCATTCAGAAGCTTTTATTCACTTTTTTTTTCAATTTTGTAGCACTTTTGGTCTGTGTTTTATCTCATACAGTAAGTCCTCGCCCAAATTTAGAGTCAGTTCCACATGTCATAATCTGAAACAGCAAAAATATTTTAATATTACCCAGCTATGGAACAGGAACAGAGCAATATCCTGATGTGTTTTCATGATTTTCAATGTTTGGAGGCCCTATCATGGACTAAACATCTCCAGATGCCATGTCTCTGCCGTTAACCCCTTTGTTTTTTACTCTTTTACTGACAAAAGGGTTTTTGTAAAAAAAAAAAAAAAACATTAGAAAAACTGGGGAGCTCGCAAATGGTAAGGAAACTTTCTGTTGTTTGATTAAAATGATTAATGTATGGTTAGCAAGTGCCTGAATGTATTCCAATTCTTCATTTGAATAAAGGGTTTTAATATGAACTGAGCATGAAAGGAAGCACAGAGCACAGATGAGAGGGCTGTGATATGGAGAGCTATATTGATAAGATAAAGTGTGCACTTATCCATCATGAATCAGATGCCTATTTCTAGCAGGGTACAATTGCATTCCTGGAATGGGCTGTGCGCACAGTTTCTGTTTTGTTCTGATTGGAAATGCATTTTTGTCCACCCGTGTTTCAGAACATTGAGTTGTGCAGCTGGAAAAGCTGGTATGTGGACCCCTCTCTCTGCTGTGGCTGGGAGTGCCTCAGTACTAAATGACATCATGTTGAATTAGGAGTTTTGAAATAATGTCTTGCAAAGTTCAGTGCTGATGTTCTGCTTTGCTTCAGTCCCAGAACAGGAACAGGCCTTTTCTAATTCAACCCTCACCCCCCACCCCAGTTCTCTCTTTGTCTGAAAGAGGAAGTGACTGTAGGGCTCAACTTAATCAATAGATTCTTTCATCTCCTGCTCTTTTGTTTCTGTCTCCTCTGCGGAGGTTCAGATTGCTGCAGAAAAGAGAAGCACACTGCCTTTGCGATGTTTGTGTGTGTGTGTGTGAGAGAGTGAGTGAGTGTTAAGTGTGCATGTGCACGCCTGGCCCATAGGGCGGGGCTGCTTGAGCTCCATATTTGGAGTACAACTGGTCACATGGGCTACCGGTATCCAAGCAGTAGGGGTGAAACGGAGAACTTCGAACCACATCTCAGGAAAGCCGCCTCACAGACGGCATAGAGAGGGGGAGAGAGACAGAGGAGGAGAGAGAGAGAGACAGAAAGAGGGGAAAAGAAAGCAACAAGGAGTGGGAGACGTGCTGAATTTGGAAGCACATGGTGAGAAAATGCCAACAAACTTCACAGTGGTCCCTGTGGGAGACAGCAGGAAGTCCTCCCAGGAAGACAGCGACAATAGCAACGTGTTGAGGGAGGAAGATGAAGAAGCTCCAGGTAAGAATTTCTCAAAGGGGCTTCTTGAATTTTCTGGAAGCTCTTCCTCCCTTTATAAAGCCATTGGCCTTACCTCTGGGAGAACCAAAATAGTCGCTCTTTGCGGTTTGTTTTGTTTGTTTTTGTTGTTTTCTTTCCTGCTCGTGGAATGAAGCAGAGTGAGCTTCTTTTTCCTTTCATTTTCACACACATGAGGAGCCTGTGAAATCTAGCTAATTTGTTTTTAATTTATGTTTTTTTATTTTCTTCTATTTCATGAGCAGTGGAGTAGTTCAGTTTGTTTGTTTTTCTTTTTGTTTTATTTATTTTTAATCAAAGTAGTATTAATCTCAGGTATTAGTTGGAATTAAAATATGTACATTACCATTTTGTGTGTTATTTCATGTGTTATGTTATGGTTTCTGTTTAGCCAGTGTCATCTCTTCTGTTGGGTGGTTACTCACAGAACATACAGTACACTGTGTCTTCACAAAAGTTCATAGAGTTCATCTGTTCATCTCACAGAGTTCAGCCATGCACCAACTACTAACTCTTTTCAGCCAGTATTCCAAAACTGTGGTTGCTGTTATGTGTATTACATTGTTCCAATGGCTTCCTGTTAATTGCAGCCACGGTGTGCTTTAATAGTTTGAGTTTTATAGACCCTGCAGAGAAGCTACAGTCATATTAAGGGTTATGTAAGATCAGCTATCAGACGGGGTCCTGCGTTGTGCAATAGCTGTTTTTCTTCCCCACCTCTACAGTGAAAGGAGTCAGATGCTGGTCAGTTCTATTGATTGAACTCATAGCTTGCTTCCTGTTGGTCCCCTTCAGTGGGAGTTGATCCCCCACCTATCAGTCAACTTGGCAATGGAGGTAGTGCTTCTCCTTGTTATCTTCTGTCCTTCAGAAGACGCTAAGGCTCCGCTTCTTATCTTTGATCTTATCGATTCGAGTCATGGGCTTCTCCAAATAAAGCTGAGCTCAAACTCAGTGTCCACTGCATTACCACAAAACACTCCACCGAGACCAGGAGGATCCATCTCTTTCTCTCTGATTACATGCTGCAGGAATGGAGCAAAAGCCGTGCATCTGTGTCAAATTATTTCTGCGCTCCACCCAAAGACAAACCTGAAATTAAATAACATGGTAACCGTAAACCCAGATCGAGTTTACAGTTCAAAATCCCTGTCTGTTTTTTTTATTTTTATGTTGGACATTTAGCTGTTAGCGAGTCTGGCCAAAGTAAACAAAGTTTTGTTGACTTTTGCAGGAGGGCTCACCAATAAAGAGACTGTGTAGCTTTTAAACAGCTCTACCATAGATTTACAAGTAGCGACTGATTTCGCAACCTTTAAACTCTGAGACGTGCAGATGTGTGGTCAGCAGAAGTGATGACCAGCACTCTCAAGCCAGTAATTCTCCCTTCTTTTTGATTTTACCTTTAATAAATCATAAGGAGATGGTAAATGTTTCACTACTTGTTTTTTTTAGATTTTCAGTACATCTGTGTTAAAATACATTTACATTATCAAATTTGTTCTTAGAATCTATCAGGACGACTGTAATCATTGTATGGATTTCTGTTAAATTGACTGGCCATGGTGTTGTGTGACCAGTTGTGTAGCGTGTAGCGTTAGATTTGGAACTGCCGTGATTTTTATTTTATGGTGTGGTAGTTATTAGGCTCTCAGAGGATTAAGACATGCTTTGTTAAATGGAGGCTAGTACAGAATTTAGAAAGATGCGTAAGTACCTTTTTATTGGCATATATTAAATTATCTAATTTCTTTAAATTACATAGTGAACTTTTTAAAGGACGCTCTGATTTACCCCTTCATTTCCATCTCAATTTAGATGCAAAAAAGAAACCAAAATGATATTTGTGCCCAAAATATTTTAAACGCTATACTGTTCTTCAGATTCTGGGTCCGTTTTCGTACATGATATTTTAGTAAAACCAAAACTGTTCTGTGGCCGCTGCTCCACGTTTCCATCTGCTTCCTGTTTTTCACCTTCTCCTCTCTGCTATCATGTTTATAACACTTGTGTCAATGCCTTTTTTGCCCTCTCAGCCACCTTTTTCAAACTGGTTGTTAACTGCCATTGGTGTGTTTCTTATTTTATTTTTACACTCAGCAGAGTTTTTATATTTCAGTATTTGTTTGCTACTGCTCTCCTTTGTCACTGTGGCCCAATGAATGCTTCCATTCTAGAAAGGGTCCAGCTGTCATTCCAGTCATTTCTTGTGCTTCGTGCTTTCTTACGGACCTCTCTGACTTACTACTTTACAGACTATTTACAAACACCACTTGAAACTCTTGGACTTGTGCATTTTGTCCTGTGGGTTTCCTGCAGGTGTTAGAGGTAAAGGAGGTTTGAATATGAGCCACAGCTGGACGGAAATATTTCTTGACTTTTCTCAGAATGTAGCTCAAATGTAGCCATGCTATGTTTCAGAACGTTTGCTTCTAAACTGGGGCAACGATGCAAATATGGTAATGGAGGCTTATGATCAACAATTAGAATAAATTAAAGCCATGCTCACACTTTAAAAAGTGTGTTGTTGTGAATGAATAACAATTAGAATTTGTCGTCTCTGATTATACTGTGTTCTGTAAATATTAGTGGTATAACAATAGGCATGATTAACTAAAACTATTCAGTGTAGCACTAAAGCACAAACAAAACATACATACAGTAGATCTGTGGAGTCTAACAGCACTAAGCACTGAGATTCTATTTCAGCAAAAACTATATAAAACCCAACAACCTCTCTTATTCCCCTGGTTTTAGAAATGACGTTCAGTATTTTTAATGTGGGTGTTTGTACCTTAAGCCTTTTCCTCCACCAGGATACACCCAAAAGTGTACCTTTGAAAAAAGAAGAAGAAAAAACAACAGTAAATGAGAGGCTAAAACGACTGAGGGGTGTATCAGTTATATAACTCCACGTTTGCTTCTTTTCCGCATGTACTATGCTTTAAAAAAACAAAACCTTCAAAAAAAATCTCTCTTTTAAAATAAGTCATTTTGTCCTTCATTACAGTGGTGTAAAGAGTATACAGTATCTTAGAGTATAAAAACATGCTAGTGCTTGAAATGCAAATATGTAAGAAGATAATAATAACTGTTCATATATAAAATCTAAAATCTTACAGCAAACTCTGCCTCTGCTTTAATGACACTGCAAACCATGCAGTGCAGTGATGAGACGGTTGTTAAAGCTGTACTTAGCAAAGCAGTACTCAAGTGTGCTTTGACCATGACCAGTCCAGTCTTCCTGGTTCTGATATGAGCATGTTGATGAATCACAGACGTTTACACAGTGTGACTAATCACAATCATTTTTCCAAAAATTATTTATATCTCCGCAGCCATTTGATCACATCTTATGGAAATGCTGAGTATGGAAGTCATGATGATACAGGGCTGTTGGATGGAAAATTAGGGGATATAATGGTGGTTATTTAATAATGTGTATTTACCCATAAATTAAATGTATGTTTTCTAATTATTAGTAAATAATTATTTTGTAAAAATATATTTTATATATAGCTTTCGTTTCAGTTAGTCTGCTGAAGTAATATGGGATTTGTGCTGTAATATGCTCCTTTGTTTCTGACAGTGTAATGTCTTTAAGTGCTCGGTTACACTGCGATGTACAGACAGAGATGCTGCATCAGCTGATGACATCAGTTTTTACTGATCTGTGTATTACCTGAGCAGGGAAATTGGACCCACAACATCAGTTCTTACTGATCTGTGCTCAGCTGAACTGGGATTTGAATCCTTCTGTATAGAAGGCAGTGGCTTTACACACCACACACTGCAATAACTACCGTCTTTATTCTGAAGAGCTGAATTTATTACATGACATAAAACACAGTAACTGAGAGATTATTGTACAACTCTAACACTTCATTTTTCACATAATTCATTTTGTCTCAGTTTACTCAGTCTACAGCTGAAGTGCCCTTGAGCAAACCCCCAGGCATATGTACACACTTGAGTGTAATCAATATAAAATTATATCAGCAAATATTTATTTTAAAGATAAACTTTAATCAGACGGATGTTTAGATCTGCCTAATATTTACAACCTGGACTTACTGACTTACATCAGAAGTGCACACCACTGAGGGGACCCTGGACTAATATTTCATTTTAATTATACTGCATTAGTAAATGTCTACAAGTACAGGTCACATTTTTGGAATGGTAACCTACAACCACCAATAAGATTTAGTCCTAATTTATGTTTATTTATGTATCCTTGTGTATTGGCATTGACTGTTGGACATGGAAAATCTCTAGTATTTGCCCACAGTTTCTCTGTAAGTGTATCCATGTACTGCAGCTAGAGCTGTGGCTTTGTTGTAAAGTCCCATCATTTCCTTCTCACAGATGTAAAAAAAACAGAATTTTGACCGATTGGTTTTCCCACGTTATTCCTGGCTTCTTTATTTGGATCTATCGATAACCCAGGGTCAGTTGAATGACTAAGGGAGTCAGTGATGCCAGAATAGTTCCTTCCTGCCTTTTTTGTATTGCTTTATCCTTTTTTTCCAGCCTTTTCCAGTATATATCAGATTGTGCAGTGCCAGATATTTGTATTTTGAAACCGCAGACGGGGGAGGGCATCACAGAATGAAATCACAGAAAGATAGCTGGTCCACTGCATTGTTGTAAAGTCCCTTCATGAAGAAATATTTCTTAGTAAAATGCTCTGTATTGACTGACGCAGAAGTCGTGAGACCACTGGACATTCCCGTTAATGCACTAGCAATTACACTGGCAGACTAGACATACTGGCCGTGCAATAAGATTATATTATACAACACTTAGTTATGACCAAGTAATTTCATTAGACAAGAGACATTTCCTCTTTATTCTATTAACTGTTAGTGAAGCAATATCACGAGAGGGAGTTTTAAAGGGAGCTCAACATTAGGCTTTGGTCAAGGTTAGTCTGCAGTCAGAGGGCAGGGTGGATTCCACTCAAAACACCATTTTATCTGTAGTAGGATGTAGATTCCACTGTCTCTATTTGTTTCACTGCAGAGAAAGTTTTCTTCTCCCATGAATCTAAATATCAATTTGTAATTTTCAAAATAAGCTGAAAAGCCCTTAAGTCATTTACTCCAATTGCAAATGTTGTCACAGTCACATTGCTGTGACTTGAAACATGAAGTAACTGGCCTGCAGTAACACAGACCTACACAAAGTAGCAAGCTGGTGCACAGGAGAATGTATATGTGTCCAAGGTGTGAAACTGTTTGTGTAGGCGGTGTTACATAAATTTTTAAGTAAACGACACAATCATAATCTCATACATTTATTCCTTGTCTGTAACCGCTTATCCAATTGATGGTCATGGTGGGTCCGGAGCCTTTCCAGAATCATTGGGTGCAAGGCGGGAACACATCCTGGAGGAGGCTACAATCCTTCACAGGACGACATATACTCACACATTCACTCACACACTCAAATTTACAGACACTTTTGAGTCGTCAATCCACCTGCCAATGTGTGTTTTTGGACTGTGGGAGGAAACCGGAGCACCCGGAGGAAACCCACGCAGACACTGGGAGAACGCACCAACCTCACCCGGAGCAGGACTCGAACCCACAACCTCCAGGTCCCTGGAGCTGTGTGACTTCGACACTAACCTGCTGCGCCACCGTGCTGCCCACAATCGTAATCTGTCGTCGCTTATTATTATCTAATATATGGGGCTTGTATAAAGGCATAAAAGCAGTATCACCCACAATGTCTTGCTGTTACTGAATATCAGTAGGGCAATGTTATTTTTAATGTTTGCCTAGTGGCCTTGTGTCTATGACCCAATCACAGCCGTGACATTATTCAGTTTAACAGAGCAACCTCCAGTGTGATATTGCTTAAATATAAGCATTTATGGAAATGTATGATATGGGGAAAAAACATGTAATAACATGTAACAAATTAAACATTCTTTATATATGTTGAGCGCCTCATGGAGGTGGCTTCTCAATCATTCACCCACTCACACGATTCAGTGCTTGGCATAACACTGTTAATTACATCAATGTCTTGTGAGTGGATTTCAAAGATAGCTGTATTTATATGTTACAGCTAATAAAAGTTACTCTCTTTTCATTAGTTCACACCATTAGCTTTCCAAACACATGAGCTAGTTCCCAGAGGATGTGTCAGATTCTGTCACATAAACACAGTTCACAAAACCTTTCCCAAGAAAACTGCCTCCCTCCCATTGACCATCATGGAGAAATTTACCTTTTTTTCCTTTTCAGAATAATTGTGCAATTCTTACACAACCTGAGCAGCACTCCCCCATCTCTTTGTGGAGATGTGGCTCTGCTGACTTAACCAATGACTGTTTTACTGCGTTAGTATTCAACAAGTTCTAAACTATTGTTAAGAAAAGAGATGCAGCAAGTGTATAATACTAAACAGACATATTCTTAAGTAATATCTCGGTGTATACACTGAACACGTGTGATGGAAGCTGATGTGCAAGTAACCACACCTCTGCAGCATGTAACTGGATCTTTTTGAGTAGTTGCTGAATAATACATTTTAAGAATATAAACTTGATAATGAGCTCAGGACACGTGTTTTTTTTTCTGTGGCTAGTGTAGTTACCAAGGCCTATCTTCTGTGCTCCACTGTATTAGAAATGTGAAATCCAAACCCAGCGGAGCCTATGTATCTATCATGTTTCAGGCCAGCTTTGTGCTGATTTTTCACCCAAGACATTGAGCTCAGGTTTGTTTTTTTAAATGTAGGTTTGTTTGCTTTTCTAATGGGAGTTTCTCTTATGTAAGTATATGTTAGTGTTACGTGTAGGGTTTTATTGACCACTTGCCCTCAGACTTATACTTCAGCTGGCTACTTTAGACTTGTACTTATATACTTGTGTTAGCTAATACAAGATATTCATGCACTTTTTGTGCACTTTCACATAGTTTATCTCATGACAGACTCTAGTATACTTTGTGGCACAAGGCCCCAGTGGACCAGGGGCGTGACAGCAGGGAATTGTTAAAGCTTTGCTGCTGGCTGTTCCCAGCCTCTCTGGCAAGGAAGCAAGCCAAAGAAGAAATAAAGTCTTCAGTCCCAGAATTTGTTGTAGCTGTGGCCACATGATTCCTCTCAATCAATTGGGTTCTGTTGATTACCAGTTGGCATCGCCTTAATGTGAGTCAGCTGGTGAAGGACATGCTACCTGGCATAGGAGAGAGCTGAGAGGGGGGAGAGAGACAGAGACCGCTGTGTGGACTTTTGGGAGTTACTGCCAAAAGGCTCTGGATTTTATTTCAAGTCTCATGTTTGTGAATAAGAGTAAACAACTCGAGGGGCCAACTTGCTCCTGCCTCTGCTGTCCTCTTTCCCAGGTTGGCATGTTTTTTTTTTTTTGTATGTTGTAGTTACACATATGTAAACTGTTTGCCATGGAGGAAAAAAAAAAAAGGTCTGGCAACTGTTTAAATTCCAAACCTGTCAAGCGCGTCTTTGTTTTGAAGGCATTATAAACTGGTCCGTACTTTTAACTGTTTATGGTGTCTCTCTGAAGAAGCTACATACTGGAAACAAGTGTCAATGTCATAATGCTTCCTCACTTCAGTGAAGTCAGTGTTAGCTACAGCAGACTCTCAGCTCTATAAGGCCTTTAATGCATTTGCAGAAGTTAGGGATTACTACAGACATCTGACTAATTTTATTTCTCGTTTCAATTTAGTTTTGTTTTGATTGATTTGACAGCTGTGTGTCATTAATGACAATGTTGTCATGCTGGATTATGTCAAGTGGCGTATAGTAATGAAAGTACTAGGTTCATTTGTCACATCTGATACTGTAGAAGAATGAGAAAGATGTTTCTGACAAGAAAGGAAATGACAGAGTTGTTTTTGTATTGTGTGCTCATGATAATGCCATTGTGAAAATGGGCCTCCAGAAATGAAAAAAAAAATGGCATATTTACTGTGGCAGCTGTTGATATAAGACAAAAAAGCCTGAAATAGAGTAACCTGATGATCGGTAAGCTGATGTGTTGCTGTCAAGGCAATTTGTGAAACCTTATAAACACTGGTACTATGGATGGAATAGTCTTTGCAATACAAAATGTGTATTTGGATTTAATGTGTGGGAAACAAATGCTGATACATGTGAAAGGAACTTATTTTTGTTGTTGAGAAATAACATTAAAACCATGTGCTTGTCCTTTATAGAGGGTATATTATTATTATTATTTTTTTTATTATGGCGTAGCAGGTAGTGTCGCAATCACACAGCTACAGGGACCTGGAGGTTGTGGGGGGGGTCGATTCCTGCTCCGGGTGACTGTCTGTGAGGAGTGTGGTGTGTTCTCCCCGTGTCCGCATGGGTTTCCTCCGGGTGCTCCGGTTTTCTCCCACAGTCCAAAAACACACGTTGGTAGGTGGATTGGCGACTCAAAAAGTGTTCGTAGGTGTGAGTGAATGTGTGTGTGTGTGTGTGTTGCCCTGTGAAGGACTGGCGCCCCCTCCAGGGTGTATTCCCGCCTTGTGCCCAATGATTCCAGGTAGGCTCTGGACCCACCACGACCCTGAACTGGATAAGAGCTTATAGATAATGAATGAATAAATGATGATTACAATAACCACAATAATAACATATACAAATATGAAATTGATAAAATAGACCTGTAACAATAATTATATAATCACCTGATAATATTTGAGTTGACCATTAGTATTTTTAGCTGCTTAGTTTAGGCAAATGCCTGTAAATAAATGTAAGAAAACAATGCAGTTATTGGTCTATTCTGACATTAAGGGCGGGTGCACAATGTTTGTTTATTTGAGTTCGAACCGTAACCGTTTGATTTCAGGGCTAGTAAATATTGACACTTTAGAAACAAGATAAGGAATTTAGCAGTTGGTCCTGTTAACGTTTGGACACTATGATGTGACATGACCTCAGAAACTAATACAGTGAAGTTACTAATTTCAGTTATTTATATGACTTTACTCTCTCTAATGTAAATAACCCTACAAATGTCGGTTACTTCAGTTGAAGTCATGTGTACTGACAGGATCCCTGTCCACTCGATGTGTTTTAGCTCAAGGGTCACTCAGATTAGAACAGAGTGTGCTGACTGTACAGTGTTCTCCACGTTTTGACCATGAACCAGTGCAAGGTTAGTAGCAGTGGGGCCATTCTGTTCCAGCTGCTAACATCTCAGTAAAGTCCATGACATCCTCTCTCTTCTATTGCTTTTTAATTTCACAGCTGTGTAGGATGCAATTTTGATTTGGTTTTACAAATGTTGCATAATGATCCTGTTTCTCAGTGTAAAAAATAAGTCGTATTAATTTACCCTCAGTACATTATTCATGTCGTAGTTACATCCAGATCATATATTTGTTAGCGTGATGCACTGGCACCAGATCTATGCTTAAATTTGGTAATTAAACCTGATATGAAGGACACATAAGGAACATTTAGAAAGCTTTCGATAAAATCTGTTGTTTTCTTTCCAAACATTAGTCAATTTTTAACCCTCTTGGAATGTATTAAATAAATGTTACATTTCTGTGGGATATTGTATTCTAATGAATTCTTATTTATCATAACAGACCTTTATATTAAAAAAAAAATCTGAATTCGCATTAACCCACCTGTCCTGTGCATAATCCCTACCTGGTTTTATGTTTAAGGCTGTTGATTTAATACCAGTTCTTTTTCACAAAGAAAGGCTACTGGGTTTTTTAAGGACAGGAAAAAAGATTATTGTAAAGAAAATAATTTAATTTCCAGTGGAAACAGAAATGGAATAAGTTTGTGTGGGGGATATATGCATTAGGCTGAGCCTAGGAAGGAAGCTTTGCTTCAGCAGCACTCTGCTGATTCACTGCTTCCACTGAATCAGTAAAAAAAACTGCTTCCTTTCTTTAACAGGGTGCCTGATGCTGAGAAGCTGCCAGATGACTTTACCTTTAACAAGAGGCCTGGAAAGCACCGGTGACTGGCGTTGATTAGAAAATCAGGCTCTTATTTATTTTACCAATATTTACTTTCAATTTGATGGTGTTTTGTAGAAGCAGCAGAACATTTAGTGGTAGCTCAGTCCTTTTAAGATGCTTTATGAGCTTGTGTTGGTTATAATGGCTGGCTGTCCAGTACAGAGGATTAAACCACCAAAACTGTCTTTGTGAGGCCCTCTAGTGGAGAAAGATAAAACGCCTCATGCCGAGCTCATCCTTCTTGTCCAAAGGTTGTTAGACCTCAATTTTCTTGTAGATTCGAACCCAACTTGCACAATCTTGGCCTTGAGCTTGAAAGTGTTGGGTTTATCTGCACATTGGGGTTTTGATTTATTTATTTATTTATTTATTTTGAGGAACTGGTTGTTTATGTATACTGGTTTGAAGGCTTAGTCAGGAGTTGCTTTGGAAATCACCAGAAATCACATGTTCTTTGTATCAGCAAGAAAACAATCAGTATTCCCACAGACTCAGCACAGTAAATATCGTTATCTTTATAAACATTGCTATCTGTTAATATTGAGGATAAATTGTGGCACAGAAGCGTCAGTGATTGTGGACCGTGTCTGGGGTTTTTTTCCTTTAGAAACCTTAACTGAGCTAAATTAATCAGATATGAGAACCCCTGAACTTCTCTGGTTCTCAAGCAGTAATACATAATATAATGGATATACGTGGCCCCTGTGTGTGAGAGAGCGTGAGTGTGACTGGGTGAGCGCCCCATGAAGAACTGCCACTTCTGGCATTGATTTATGGTACATTTAACTTGAGATGTAAATTTACTGCGTATTAATAATAACTGATCTCTCTTAAAGCTTTTGTTAAAGGCATTTTAATTAGGATTAAGATTTGTATGGTTTTAAAGGAACACTAGATATAATTTACCTTAAAGTTACAGCATCCTTGCTATGCTTCACTGACCGGTAATGGCAAAGGGAGCCTTTGTCATTGCTCCTCCTCTCTTCCCCCTCCCCCTTGATTTCAGGACACTGCTGTAAAAGTGAATTACACCCTGCAACTGTAGGTGGAGCCCAGGAGCACAACCATCAAATCTTACCTAGTGTTCCTTTAAAAAGCTGAATGAATCCCAGCATAATAAACAATGACTTTTCCAAATGAATGGGGTCAGACCCAGGAATAAATGATGATAGTGTCATCAGTGTCACCAACTGCACTATGGAGCCTTCTAGATTACTGCCTTGGCTGAACCCATCCCACCCCAGCATACATGGTTATGTAAGCTGTGCTTCTCTTTACCTGGAGGCTTTAGCGGCTTACTGCATCACAGAATACAGCACAGCTGACATTTAACCGACTGGTCCTGGCACCTTCCAGCTTTAGCCACTAGCAGGAACTCTGCTATTGGAGATACCCTGAAGGTGATTTGAGGGGTGGTTTGCTTTAATCAGATGAAAATTATGCTTGCGATAGTCCACTCGCAGTCTGATTGGACACGCAGATTTGAGGGAAATTTTCAGGGAATTTATTGCCAGATGTTAGCAGACCATTAACAACGGACCAGTTCAATGAAGCATTGGCGTGTCCGAACTTTTCCATCCATTCCTTTTATAGGCCTTCCTCTTCTGCCGGCAGTCTTTCCTTGTGTGTTTTATAAAAGGACAGGATTTGGCTAATCTGTTTAAGTGATTACTCCCATGTTCACATGCTGATGAACAGGTGATTAATGAACACTCACCCAAGTGTTAGCTTCAACTTTAACTTCTTGCCATACCCAAAATCTCTAATGGTTATATTCCCACATCCCAGGCACAGACTCTTGATCCAGCATGGCCGTATTTGAGATGTGTTCAGTGGGGAAGTTCCCTGACCTCTTCCTGACCCCTAACCAGTTCTGGGAGGAGTGTCTTTCTTCTCCTTGTATTTTCATTTTGACGTGTTTCACATTTGGTCACTCTGGACTTTCAGCGGTCCTGTATGTCCAGTGACACGTGATATGACTTTATTGTTGTTTCGTTTTTTTTTTTGTTTTTTTTAACACAGTGCTGTGGTTCACTGCACGTACTGATGTCATTTCACTCCTGCTTTCTAAAGTGTTGTTGTGCAGTGGAACACTGTACTTGTACGGGTAGGTGAGCAGCTGCACATCCCTCTCATGATCACTTGCACTCTTTTTCTCTTTCTGTCCTCTCTCTCTCTCTCTCTCTCTCTCACACACACACACATTTCTCGCTCTCTCTCCCTCTCCCTCTCTTTCAACACCCCCCCCCTCTATTCTTTGCTCCTCCTCCTCTGGTAGTGCCGATGTTCAGGGATCAGCAGTTAATGTGCGGTTAGCGTCTGGCAGGCAGTGTCACAATAGCTGATCTTCAGAGCACAGGTTAGTCTAGCCTAGTACCATCCTCACATCAGGGAGACCCCCCCACACACACATTCAGAGGCTCTCCAGGGACCCCTGGCAGCCCCTACCTCAGCCCTCTCCACTCCATCAGCATGGAGCAGGGAGAGTGCTCCCGCCGGAAGGGTAAGTGAACAGGGGTCAACTTCTGCTCTGTGGCTTCTGATGGATGATTGAAAGCAGTTTTCCCTCAGTTCTCAGGTAGGACCAGGTGGAAGGACATTAGTGGCTTGCTTACCTTTACTTCTTTTGGTTGTTTTCTCAAATTCTTGGTTTCCCGGTGTGTTTGCTTTCTATATTTGCATTGTGTCTGATTAGGGGCATTATATTGGTGTTTGTCAGGAATACGAAGCTCAGAGGCAGTCTTAAACTGTTTTAAAACTGTAGATGTACTTACAGTACATTGCTTGACTTTGGCTCTTGTCATTGCCTGGGACCAAGCAGAGTTGGATAAAAGGATTGAAGTGATAACACCACCCACTCACATCTTACCGTCTTGCTCTTGCTCATGTTGTGTCGTGAACATAACCTAGGTGTGCTAGGCAGCTTACAGATAGAGCTTAGCAGGTATAAATAGAGTGCGTGGTCATTTATTACCATAGAGACCTAGACTGAAGGTGTTTGGTAATGATGCTTTGATTTCAGCGGTGGGTGGTCTTCAGGTACTGTCTTTTGTTCCCGGTTATAAAAGGGGTCTTAGCCATGTATGAGTAATTTTTATTTGTACTCTAAAAGATTTCGAAATCATGAAGAAGGACTGAATAAAGTCCCCACACTGCATTTGGCTGCTTAGAGCCAGTTAACAGAAGCATCATTTAAGATGTCATACAGGAAAGTCATACAGAGCTCTGCATCGGTTCTTAAAAATAATGAGTGGAAGAGATGGGATTCAGATGGTGCAGATGGTGCCTGTCTTTTATTCGTATGCTCAAAACCAGCTGATTTGAGCTAAAACGAGTGGGTGTTTCCTACTTTCATGTTTAGCACTCGATCACACTGCATCCCAGAGCGCTCATAGAGGTCAAGTCATGGTCAGCATGAAGGACTTCACTGCAAACTCGGCACTATAAGAGCCTACAGAGAGCTTCAGGTACACCTGCAGTCATACATCACAGAGGCAGGTCGCAACCCCCAGTCATTTCAGCTGTAATGAGGCCAGTGCGGTCCACAGACGAGTGGGGCATGGCCATAAATCAAAGAATGCTGCACGCAGCTGTCAAGATCTGTGATTGCCCAAAACTGAATCATCTCATACATGTCCTCTTCCAACTGATTAATGTTTAAGCTGTAGGACTTGTTATGGATTTCTGTTGTAGTGAATACCAACAGAGTGATTAAAGTTTCTTGAGTTTTAAGAGAATGTTTTTTAACCTGTCCCCATCAATGTATTGGATACTGTGAAATACAGGGAGGTGGTGACATGAGAAATCCCTTTAACCTTTCCAAACGTTCTTTGCTTCATTGTAATTTAGGCCAATACCTTTTTTTAATCAAGAGCTAGTGGTTGTTAATCACAATTCGCAGACTATTTGGGTCCATCACTGCGATGGAAGATTTTGCGTAAGGGATGAACTGATAAGAGCAGACTGTGGGCAGATGTGAGGCTCTGTGATTTCTATGTAAATATCGAGCAATGCTGTTGTAAAAACATTTATGAACTAAATACAGCTTGATTAACATAATCTATTTGTATGATTACTAGTACAGTAAAATTAATATAATGTTGACACTTCAGTGTAGTAATCCAGCTTCATCGAAAAATTGAGCACTGATGTAATTCCCCCATGATCCCATGTGTTAATTTAAGTTTATTCCATATTTTTCGTTCCCTCACATATATTTCAGCACATTTTCATCATTTTTTTAGTGCCCAGAATATTAAGTAGTAATATTAATAGGGTTAAGGTATTGTTTTTATATTGGAATGCTATTTTAAAAAGGACCCTGAGATACAGTATTAAGTGTATGTTATTCAACTAACAAGTCTTAAGAAGTCTTAAGGGGGGAATTTTAACTTAAAACACACGGCTTGTGAACCTGAATTCTAGCACACTTCATTTAGCATTCAAATCTCAGAACTTAAATAATGAAATACTGTTCTTTTATGGCCTTTTATTAGTTCATAGAAACAATCACATTTGAATGTGCGTTTTATGTACATGAAACTGTAATCTTCAAGGGTTAGTTTGGTGAGTATGTATCTAAATTTTTCATATTTGATTTTGTTGATATCCTAAATTGGGTCTTTGTGTAGACACTTGAATAAAGAGCAGTGACAGTTGTTGTAACCTGGGTGAATGGATGAAGCTCTGTGGAGATTGTGGAAGGCACCATCAGAGCTGTGAACATGTACCTGGTCTTTTAAACATGACATACGCGTTCAACATTACTCTATGGTTGTGAATTCACAAATTGTAAGCTGTACTGTAAAAGCCACAGTGGGGTGGTAGAGAATGTATCACTATGAATACTCTGGAGTGGACGTTAGCCTCAGCGCTTCTGGGAAACTCATTCATGGCATTTGTGTGTCATCTGACTGCATGCATGTAATGAGTGTTTGTTGATTGTGGTGCTGCAATGCACATAATTACTGTCTGTATTGTTATACTGTGTTTTAAATGCTAGGTTTCTGACTGCATGTTCTCATTGCTTGTCCAAATAAACCATGCTCTACAGCATCTTTTTTCACAAAGCTTCCAGATACACAATAGTTAAAATTGACTTAATAACCTGTTATCAACCAGCGTTCACTCCTGCGTTCACATGCAGTCCAGAAAACATAACTAACCTTTAGCTACCCTCCCATTATCTTATCATACAACAAAACTCTGTCATGTCATGTGATTTTAAACTCAATGTGCATTATAGAAAATGGTGGGGACACGTCTTTAGTGAAAATGACTTCTCTGCCCTTTACAAATGTTACAAGCGTTGGCACTGGGCATAGCACTCTTAGACTCATGTGCTGCTGCTCTGTACGAGGGCTTCTCTATTGGCTTTCAAGTCACACATGGAAACCCATATCAACAACATATGCAGTGTAATTGAATTCACTTATTACATGGGGTGGTTTTTGGACACTCTGTGTATCATATAGAGAACTGATTGTTTTTATGTATGGATAATAAAAATAGACTTATAAGCATGTAAAATTTTGACCAAATTAAATATGTCATATGGCAACAATATATTAGATCACATAGTAAATTCATTCATTCATTCATTATCTGTAAGCGCTTATCCAATTCAGGGTCGCGGTGGGTCCAGAGCCGACCTGGAATCATTGGGCGCAAGGCAGGAATACACCATGGAGGGGGCACATAGTAAATCATACTTGCCTTTTCATCTCACATTGAGAATTTGTGTGGGAAAAGATGGGTGAGTGTTTTTTAGGCATGGTGTGGGCTTCAGGGATAAATAAAAATGGTGAACAAAGGAAAAATACGGAGGTCTCCGGAGGAGAAAAATTACTCAAAGAGAAGCAATACCACGCGGGAGAAACGTGCCGGCTTTGTATTAGTTAAATTCATGGCACCTCATGTAAACTCTGCTCTGTCCCAATTAACGAATTACCCATAAAAAGTGCACTTCAACGATTTATAAAAGTAGTTCTACTACACCACTACATAGATGTTTGAGATTCAGCCCTAGTGGTGTGGTGGTGTAATTGCAAAGTGACGCAGACAGCAACGCAGAAGTATAAAACGATCGCAATGATGTACGCTCTGCATCGAGTCAACGCAGAAGTATAAATCGGCCTAGGCCACTGTAGTATTACAGTTTTTGATCAGGTTCATAATATCTATGTTAACCAGTTACTTATAATAGCTGTCTGTATGATATAGAAAGCAGGCGTCTGAAAATGACTTAAACACATGCATTTTGTTAAACAAAGTTGATTTCTCTTGACCGTATTTTCTATCAGCCTCAGGACCTCATTACTGGCCATTGTTGCAGTACATAGAGTACAAAACTACGTACTGAATAACGCATTTTTAGAATAATGTTTACCAGTCAGTACTCCTCCGCCGCAACCACCAGGCTTACTTCTGTTACAGGTATGAACCAAGGTACACTGACACTTCACAGCTTGGGTATACTTCCTGCCCTCTAGAGGCAGAGATAACTAGAGACTACAGTAAGCTGAAGCTACAGGGTTTGAGTATGAGTTTGAGAATGTTAAGTTATTAATATATACAGAGAAATGGGACTCATAATCCTGAAAGACACGGTAGATGGCAAAAACTCACCATCAGATCAATACCTCTTAATGTTTAGATATTTAACAGAGAGGGAAAAAATCGGTTCTATTCATGCTTCAGTTCCTTAAGAATCCACAGATGTTTCTTCCACTCTGACATCACAACTCAGCCAGTCTGGATTTTCTGGATTATTATCCTTATCTACAGTATAGTTTATGCACTATTCCAGCAATGGCATTCTGACTTTTATGGGTGAAAATTGTGTTCCAAAAGAGAAGACTTGGTGTGTGTGCACAGGTTTAGCTGCATGAGGCTGTTGTCAAAGGTAACACTGACCTTTTGCCCTCACATGTCCACTTATGAGTGAGCTGTGGCTCTGGTTGTAGCTGATTTGGTACAGAATGTTTATTCCTGACCAACTGGCAAAGTCTGTGTGTGCATCGCTGCTGAGAACCCTTTTTTCTTGATCCTGAAGGAGACATTTAGCTCTCAATTCATTTTATTGCCTCTTTTTTTTCCTTCCCTTTTTCTTTACACTCTCACTTCATTTTGCCAGTTTGGCCTGGTGCTCGATCAGTGGCTAGTGGAGACTTATTGTATACTATTATGAAGGCTTGACTAAGTGAGTGTGACGCCAGCAGTGTATCGGTAAAGTAGGTCATTGTCCTCTTCCTGGTAAATGAAAGTGGATCATGTCTCATGGGAATATGCCATACTGTCGCCTGTATTCCTCCACCCCCAAACCCCCACTCCCCCCACCGCTCACCCCTATGCAACATCTCTCGTTAATACATAATACACATTTTCCCAAAGTGAAATGAATGGCTAGGGAGTACTACTGTAAAGTTTTAGCTCTTTTTACTGTATAGGTTTGGGCATATTACATGTCTACTGTAACTGAATCTGAACATGTAAAGATGTTTTTTTTTATAGATAGTTGGTGGTTATTTTTTTCTTCTTGAATTGTTAACAAACCTTTTTCTGTTCACTGACCTGGGAACAGAATGTTACACACGTCACCTACTCAGTATCACTTCCATGGGCTGATTTACTACTGCTGCCTTCCAGTTACTCAACATGGGCCTTGTGCCCACGCTGGAGAAATGCTAAAAGAGTGCAACAGGAACTGTGTAATTGAATCTGTGGAAGCAAAGAATCACGAGGGTCAGAATTAGACTCGGCCCATCACAACCAGAGCATTAACGTCTGTTTCAAAGAGGATTTGGTAATTCATGGATTTGTTCTAACTAACAGGTAGTGAATGACATTCATCATGATGTTTAATTTTGCTCCAGTTTTTTGTATTTCATCTGTGACTTGCTGAAGTGTTGCTGTATTACCTACTTGAACTGGATTATCTTTGCTGTCTGCTCCTGTTTCACTGACAATGATGCTGGAAGGGCATCTGCGCTTGCTCTGGAAACACATGGCTTAAGCTGGAAGCTTTTTTTCCTTACCCAGATGGCTGAGTGAAAATCAGAAGTCATGGGGCCAAAGTTCACCCAGCCTGTACTAACGGATCTGAGGGACTGATACTGTATTAAACTTTAGGGATGCACCAATATGGAAATTCTAGGTAGATGCTATATAAAGTGTATTTCAAGCATGGCTGCCAATGCAGGTACCTAGTATATAGAGGTTTAAAAATGCATTAATATAAATTAATAACTTGGCACCAAGCATATATTCAGCTTTCTTATTAACTCTAGATTAATAAAAACCTGCATACTAATATCAGTCACATCTAAGCCTTATTCCAGTGCCAGATAAAAAAAAAAGATCTGTTGATTATTTTCAATTTCATTTTCTACATCCCTTTTACAGATCTATTCATGATGTAATACCACTCGGAATATACATTTTCAGGCTGTTAAAACATATATTTTGTTTTGTATAATGTTCCATGGTTTGTAAGCTTTTTTAAAAAAGTTAGTGTATGTGGTTCTTTAGGATGCCTGTGTCCAAACTTTAAAACCTCTTGCGTATGCCTGCTGTCTGGATGGTCTGACAGCATTCATGTTTGAAGAAAAGCAGTGTTGCCGTTGCAAAGCAGTGTCAGATTTCTGCCTGTGTAAAAACATTTGCTTTGCCCAGTGCTTTAGAATGTCTTTCAGAGCCTTCCAATGTATCACAGTTTAATGTCAGAAAATATTCTGCTGGAGCTTTACAAACCTTTAGTTGACTTAAACGTGATAGTAAATTATGACTAGCAGCCTGCTACAAAAAGCAGGGCACCAGGGTCATAGGTCATACATTGGTATGAATTTTAATGGTCAAGTTTTTTACAGTAGTAATCAAATATTTTTTTTTTTGTCACTTTCAGTTGTTTGTGCACTACTGCCAAGCACATCTGTCTTTATTTGTTGATCAGTGGTATGTAAGAAGAAGTTGATTCAGTTCTTTTCTACATTTTATAATTATAAAATCAGGCTTGTTTATGGAAAGTCTTTGGTTTAGACTCTTGTGATGTTTTCTTTTATATCTTACTAATAGTTGGGTTTTGAGTAAACTCTGTGTAGAGCTTCCCATGTGGGCATTTACATTTTATTTTTATTACATTTTTTTCAAGTCGTTCATAATTGTACACCACACACTATTTTTAACAATAAGGCTGTTTGTTTGATGGATGTGTGGTATGCATCACAGGGTAATTAAATGCTTTCATGCGTTTTAGACATTGAGTGTTTTCTGGCAGGGTAGGCCACAATAGTAAGTTATAGGTTGCTGTTCTCAGTTCTCTGTATTTTCAGAGTGAGATTCGCTGACCCATAGAACCAGAGGGAAGACATTGATCGCCGTTATGTTCTAATTATAGGAAAATCGAAGGTAGTGTCAGATGGACTGAATGGGACTATGAGTTTCACTTCCACTGTGTTTGGCATTCAGTTTTGTTCCGTTTTTTTTATTTAATTGCAGTGATTTGTTCATGACTCTGTATAGCGAAATCTAATCATTGTGTATATTAAAATCAGAAAAGTAAAAGTATAATATATTACAAAATTCAAAATGTCAGGCTTTTAAAACTGTACCCAGAGTTCATGACCTTTTCAGCTGATCCTAATCAGGCACTGCAGGCGTTGTGGTGTTTCCTGTGTTATTTAGGCAAGGCGTCAGATGGAAACGGTCTCTCAGCATTCCTGCTGCCCTTGTCAGTAAAATAGTTGGAATAGAGGTCTACAGTTGTTTCCTGCGCTATGATCAGACCGGTGTGTGTGGTGATGTTGTTGGGTCTTATATGAGACTGACTGAGCACACACACACTTCCGTCCATACAATTCAGAAAGTGAAAAGAATATTGATGTGAGTCACACTCTAGTTATTTTGTTTTGGGTGGATGGGGGAGACTGATATGGCAGAACTTCACATCATGATACTTTTCATGAGACTTTCACCGTATATGTCATACATACGTGAAGCAGTGCACTAATAGTGGGCACTTTTTTCCTTTTTTCCATTTTGTCTTAGTGTATTATGTGTAATCAAATAAGCTGTGCTATGCTAACATAATAATGTGCTTCTTAATTATACAACATTTAGCTGCTCATAATGAAATTGTAATATTCTTGACATGTCCAGAAAAAATATTGTGTTTAAACAAATATTATTTAAAAAACATTTTAGAAAAAAGATATTTCATATTGCTTTAATAGCATTGAATATTTAAGTAAACCCAAGTGATCATTATATATCTTATTACATATCACATTTAATAAAAGTAAGGGTCCCCTATTTGTATGAAGCTACAATGAGATTAAGGCTCCTAAAGATAAATCCCACCTTTCTCTCTTTCTTGCTGCAGGTGATGGAATTCCAAAGGAAAGCAGTCCATTCATCAACAACACAGACAATGATAAAGGCACCCTTTACGATGGAAAAAACATGGCACTGTTTGAGGTACACCTCGCGTTTACTTTTGGAGATGCTATTAACCATGTGTAACTATCTTTTTTTTTGTTTTACATTAAATAACTACTAATTAAATAGGTACTTAATCTCACAATGCTATGATAATTAAATTAACTACTCCCAATACTGAAAGACCTGCTTATTTGGAAATTGTTCTAAAATGATTCATGTTTATAGCCAATAGTAAAGTTATTTACCGATCGTAAAATCTCTTTCTACACTTGGTTATTATATTGATCAACAACCAATGTTTTATGGGTTGAATTCTTTGAATTGCATTGGAGAGTCATGGACTGTATTTTCTTCAAAATTGATTTTTTTATTATTTTTATTTTACAGGAAGAAATGGATAGCAACCCCATGGTGTCATCACTACTCAGCAAACTGGCCAACTACACCAACCTCACACAGGGGGTTCGGGAGCACGAAGAGGCAGATGAGGAGGAGGGAGCAAAAAAGAAAACTGTCAAAGTAAGTCGTAGGCGCTCAGAATAGGTAATTTTGTGGTTGGGCAGTAAAAAAAATTATTCTGAATCGATCTATTGTTGAAGGCAATTATAGGGTTGTGCACTCAGGGTATAAGCTTGTATTTATCCTCTGTTCTCTCCATTCAGTCATTATCTTCTCAGTGAAATAGTATTGTTTTAAAATGTGCTTGACTTGGTAGAGAGAATTAACTATATGTAAGTACAGTTTGTCTCCAGTGGATCCCTTAAAACTGGTTGCAGTGAATCAAGAACTAACAAAAAATAGCTCTCCCTATTTTTGGCAGTTACAATATTTAGAATGCAAGCTTGTGCACCCTTGCAAAAATAATCTCTCAGCAAAAATGCCCAGATAATTAATTTAAAAAGTTGTGATGAATGCTCTGTTTTCAAAAGCAGTTTTCATATGAGAACTATTTCTTTTTCTCAAACATATCAGTAGCAATCATATACAAAATGAAACTGATTATAGGGGCTTATTTTTATATGCGCATATCTAATGGTCAAGCGCAACTTTTTCCTTTGTTTGGCAAATTCCAAGCCCTGAAGGCACCTTCAATTTAAATATGTCCTTCGTCGGTTATTGCTGACCTAAGTACATAAATTTCTAAATTATGTATTAGAAAACAGGCAAGTAATGCCATGAAAACCACATGTTAGACAGGCTCATTACATTTTATCCAACAAAGTGGAATGGCTACCACTGATTGGCCAGACTGCAGACCGAGAATGTGTAGAAGAGTGAAGACAACATTGTTCTGAATCCAAGGCTTGTGACGCTGGAAGGCACTTCCAGTACAGCATGAAAGAGAGCTGTGATTCCTAATAGATCATTCTCAGGACAAAGAGTAGCTCTGCAAAAAGACAGAAGGTGATTTGATCTCTGCTTTGCTGGTAGGTTCAGGGATTGCTGGGTGGGCCATGAGACACCTTTAAATGTTTGATGCTACTTTAATGATTTGCAGAGTATCGGCAGTGGGAAACGCTAAAGAGGGCAGTGTGTGACTCTTAGTTCAGCTGAGCTGTATGTGTACTTTATGCCTTTGTCATGTTTACGAGCATGTGATCTGACTGAACAGTTTGCAGTGTTTGGTTAGGCTTTGCTTAGTGAAAACATAGCAGTGTAAAATGGTCTCAGACATCTTTTTTAAATTACGGAGTTAAGGTTTTAGCAAAGTCAGGTTTTTCCTTTGTATTTTGCACAATTCATTTGCTGGTTATGTGTGTTATTTTTAACAAATTAAGCTCTAGATCTCACCAACAAATCCATTAAAGCAAAACTGCAGCACTTGTTATCTGAATACTGCACTCTTTTAAATTCAAATTTCTAATAATATTGTTGTATTAGTGATGTACTCTGTACTGAAGTGTATTTCTGTTTGTATGTATGTAGCTATTGGTTGAAGTATATGTATTGAGGTGACACTTTGTGTTTTTCTCTGAACAGAGTCCACAGATGGGGACGTTCATTGGTGTTTACCTGCCCTGCCTGCAGAATATCCTAGGAGTCATCCTGTTTCTGCGAATGACCTGGATTGTGGGGACCGCAGGCATCTTGGAGGCCTTTATCATTGTAGCTATGTGCTGTTCTTGTGTAAGTGTGCTCCATGGTTCCGGATTATTGTACATTTCTCTTTTAAACGGTGTGGTTGCTAATCATAAGAATACTCCAACACTTAAATTGTTTTATGTAATTGGCTCAATTTAAAATGCCTATTGTTGTCTGCGTTGCATGGATACATTTTAATAAGACCACATGAAATTTAATAAATTTAATCTAATTTGAATAATGAGTATTTAAATGTAAGCCATCACACTCAAAGTTCTAGTCACCTTTAGGAAGAAATACACATTTAACACAGTCACACAATGTGTGGGATATTATAGGTATTTTTATTTTTTTGAGATTAGAAGTTACCGTGGACTTTCAGATTGTTAGATATGTATCTTTCTATAAAGTTTGTTTCCAAAAAGTCAGATTGCGATCGGAATATTTTTGTGACAGATTCGTAAAAATTAAGGAATTTTTTATTCCAGTTTCTTTGGACACCAGATACTTTAAGGGACTTACCACAAGAGCCATTAAGATTATTGTTTTTGTTGCCTAACAATGGTTAATTCAGTTTGTGTGGATAAGAATACTTTGTGATGGGATTGTATCATTGCGTGTATTTGTGTGTGAGACAGTGAGGGCTTCACTTCTGATCCTTGGCTCAGAGTCATGCTTCCCTTCCTCGACAGACGCAGCTCATGCATTTGATGGCTCCTGGAAGCTCTGTGTGTAATCTCTTGCGCTTGGGACAATTTGAGACCGGTTGTTTATTTATAACCTAGAGCAGACGATGAGATGCTTATTTACAAGTATAGCAATACACTTCCTGGCCTTGTGTCATTGTCCAAATTGGTACTGCTTCCACTACAGTTGTATTATAGAAGCTTGAGTCATGAAGTCCAGAGTCATGATGGGATGGACTGAACTGTTTGATGAGCTTTTGGTTGCACTGCATAGCCATGTGTGTCTCTGTTATAACAATCTTGGCATAAATATACTTTAAAATGGCTACTGATTTGCCATATTTATATCTCAATTTTATTGTTCAGTAATACGTTTTGTACCAATTCCTGCATGATAGTATTTTTTCTGGTTTCTCTTTTGAATCACATAAAATGTGTGACATAAACTTGAAATGAGTGTAAGATGCTGGAACAAATGTGTTATCAGCTCACTAATAAGTCCCTCTACAAAAATTTTATCATTGAATTTTATTGTCGTATTCAATACCCTGCTTTCTGCATAAATATGCAGAATTAATTAATATACAATACTGTGCAGTAGTCTTAGGCACCTAAGATAATTATATATATTTAAACTAATGCCATTTCAGTAACATGGTGCTTGTATAAAGTTATATATAATCACAGTAAATATAAAACAAATAAAATAAATATAAAACAAATAAGAAATAAGATTTTTTTTCTATAAAGAAATAAGTGAGAGTGAGTTTGAAGAACAATGATTTGTTCAGATTCTCCTTGATTTCATGAATTTGTTAAATCAACAACACACATTATTTAAAATAATTATTTATTAACCGGCAAAAACTAGGTATTGGATGATATCCTCAAATAATATGGACTGCCACGAGGAGAGATTTGGAAAATGTTAACACATTCACACAAAGAATATCACACTCACTGGAATAATGTGATTTGGTTTTATTCTAATGTTGGGTGTTATTTGTTTGTTTGTTTTTTAACAAATAAACACTTACTGCTCAGATAAAGAGATAAATAGTTGTGTATATCTCATGTTTGGTGCCTAAAATCTTTCATAGTACCACATATATACTACTGGCAACATTTATCAGATAAACATTTATCTGTTTTTAGAAAATTACTAATGCTCCAAATAACAAAACAGATACAGAAATTTAAGACCACAAATAATGCAAAAAACAACAACCTCATATTCCTTTAGAAACAACACAGTATTAACATGTCATACGTCTCTAATACGCCTTTGCATGCTTTCCACCAGTCTTTCACATTGCTGTTGGAAAACTTTACACCACTTCTGACACAAAAATTCCAGGAGCTCGGCTTTGTTGGATGGCTTGTGTCAATCCATCTTCCTCCAGATCACATTCCAAAAGTTTTCAATGGGGTTCAGGTCTGGAGATTGGGCTGGCCATGTTAGAGCCTTGATCTGGTGGTCCCTCATCCACACTTTGATTGACCTGGCTCTGTGACATGGAGCATTGTCCTGTTTAAAAAGCCAATCATCAGAGTTGGGGAACATTGTGAGAGCAGAAGGATGCAAGTTTTCTTCCAGCACAGATTTGTAAGTGGCTTGATTCATGTGTCCTTCACAAAGACAATTCCAGCCTTGCCCCAGATCGTCACCGATCCTGCACCAAATTTCACAGTGGGTGTGAGACACTCTGGCTTTGTAGGCTTCTCCTTATTCCAGTCCTCTACAGTCCAATCCTTATGGTCTTTTGCAATCTTCTGGAGGAGCTCTTCTTTGCTCCTCTTTGATAAAGGTCTATTTTCTAGCTTTGCTTGACTTCAGCCCTGCCCCCAGAATCCTTGATGTCATCTTACGATTGTTATGTGACATTCAAATGAGGTGGCGGTCATCGCAGTCAGTAGATAGTCGTTTTTGTCCTCTGCCAGTCTGTAGCTTGGTTGCTTGACCATGTTCTTGTGAACTGCAGTTTTTGAAATTTTCAAGATGGCGCTCACTGTATCCCTCTGTCAGCAAAGCTACAACTGAACCCTTCTTTTCCTCATTAGGAACCTTTCTTTTCAACGCATTTGGCATCTTCTGTAGTTGTATTTTGACTACACTTACTTTTTGGGTAGTCCTAGCACTGCTTTTCCCATCCAGCTAGTTCTATAACATGTGAATAGTGATGTCAGCAGCAGTGGTTTTTATGCTGTTGCTCATTAAAACAGGATTTTATTCAGGTGATCACCTAATCAGCACCTCATAAAGTAGAATGAGGTGTGTCTGTGAAGGCATTCAACAAACACCTGAATGGAATGGCTGCTGTAGATGTGGAGATGCTGATTTAAGAAAAACTGGAGTGGTCTGTTATTTTATATCTAGACTATATCTACTCTAGAATATTAAATCTGATTGTTCAGTTTAATTCTGTAGATAGTGGTGCATTAAATATAAATAATAATGTTACATTAAAAACTTTAAAACAGAAAGAAATGTCAGGCAGGAGAAAGTAAGAGACTTTCTTTAGAACACGCTCCTGGTGTTCTCAAAGTGACAAAGATCACTGAATCACCTTCATTCAGGCAGTGCTCTTACAATGGCTAAGCTCCTGTTCAAGGTAAATGACCAGTAAGTGGCTTTAGCCCAGCTTTTCATGGCATGGGCTGAGACTGAGGCAGAAGCAGCTGAGGGGATTTATTCTGGTCATTTTGCCCGAGCCTGCTCAAGGACACTCAAACACACAGGCAAGTTACATAATGGCCAGATGCACATATCCTTGAAAAGAATTAAACCTTCCTAAAGCAGTGACCTCTGAAATAGCATCCTTTACCATTCATCTTCAAAATAAACGTTCAAGGATTGTTTAATGTACTGCTTGTATCTAATTCCACCATATTCCCAGCTCTGTAGTTTAAGTAGGTTTTGAATGTATAAACCTTTTTAAAAACTCTGCCCTGTTCTGTATTTTTCAGACAATGCTTACAGCTATATCTATGAGTGCCATTGCTACCAATGGAGTAGTTCCAGGTGAGATGGTGGCTTTCTGCTTGTCGACACTTCTGTACTCACCTGTAATTTGTTTTTATTCTGTAATGATTGTTGTGCACAAATGGATTGCACACCTACATCTCTTAAATTTCTTTATTGACTTGTTCTGTTTTTCATTACAGCTGGAGGATCTTACTACATGATCTCCCGCTCACTGGGCCCTGAGTTTGGAGGGGCTGTAGGACTGTGTTTCTATTTGGGCACCACATTTGCAGGGGCGATGTACATTCTTGGCACTATTGAGATTCTCCTGGTGAGTTCTGTGCATGTTCTCTAACCATTATGAGGACAACTCTAAAGTTATATATGCCTCAATACCACTTTTATTTGCTTCCAAGACAGATAAACTTGGGATAATGGCATCTGATCTTATTGCTGTTATTGTTATTATTTCAATAACTCTTATGTACAACACATTACTGAAGATCTGTCCTGAAGCATTTGCTGATGTACTTGCAGAGATACTAATACTACTATTACTACTAATAATAGTATTGTTACAAATATAGTACAGGTGGTTCAATTGGCATCTATTACAAAGCAGTACAGACACAGGCATTTTGTACCTCATTTTTAACCATGTAGAATAAAGGTGCACAACTCTGATCCTTGAAGGCCAGTGTTCCCCACAGTTTCATAGTTTCCCTACTCAAACATGCAGATTTGAAAACAGCTGTTTAATATCTGACTTCTTTCCCAACTCCTGTATTCCAGACCTACATTGTGCCCAGTGCTGCCATCTTCAAAGCAGAAGAGAAGGCTTATGAGGCAGAAGCCATGCTGAACAACATGCGGGTGTATGGCACCTGCTGCCTGACCCTGATGGCCCTGGTAGTGTTTGTGGGGGTGAAGTACGTCAACAAGCTGGCGCTGGTCTTTCTGGCCTGTGTCGTCCTCTCAATTCTGGCCATCTATGCTGGAGTCATCAAGACAATCTTTGAACCACCAGTGTTTCCGTAAGTTACTAAGCCAATAAAAGATATAGTTTATCTGATCATATCTTAACATAATCAGTGTAAAGAATGAAGGTTATTGTCCCTTGTTTTCCAGGATCCTTGTGTGAACCTATTTATTAATTTTACTTATGTATTTATATTTGAAAGGGTCTGTTTGTTGGGCAACCGTACTCTCCAGAACCACGATTTTGACAAGTGCGCAAAGACAGAGATCATTGACAATATGACAGTGACCACAAAGCTGTGGGCATTGTTCTGCCAAAGCTCCGAACTCAACTCCACCTGTGAAGAGTATTTTGTCCTGAACAATGTCACAGAGGTGCAGGGCATTCCTGGCCTCACAAGTGGTGTCATCTCAGGTGAGGAGCTCTATGTTGAGATGCATTCTCCTCAAAATGTACATTACCTGTCATTTTAGGTCATCTGAAAAAATTACAAGCATGCTGTCAGCTCAAGGTATTACATTGCTTGCTTTGAGGTTTTCTCAGATTTGCAAGGGTTGAAACAGTCCTGGTTATATAATACAATCCATTCATTCATTCATTATCTGTAACCCTTATCCAGTTCAGTGGTGGGTCTAGAGCCTACCTGGAATCATTGGGCGCAAGTCGGGAATACACCCTGGAGGGGGCGCCAGTCCTTCACAGGGCAACACAGACTCACACACTCGCACCTACGGACACTTTTGAGTCGCCAATCCACCTACCAACGTGTGTTTTTGGACTGTGGGAGGAAACCAGAGCACCCGGAGGAAACACACCATACTCCTCACAGACAGTCACCTGGAGCGGGAATCGAACCCACAACCTCCAGGTCCCTGGAGCTGTGTGACTGCGACACTACCTGCTGCGCCACCATGCCGCCCTATATAATACAATGTTTTAGCTATTTGTGTAAAATTGTATTGTATTGGGAGTATATTGAAAACATTTCACGCATTTTTATCAATGAGGGTTGTTTCTTCTGAACAGAGAATATGTGGTCAAGCTATGGCCATGCCGGCATGCTGGTGGAAAAGGACGTGGCATCAGTGGCACCATCTGTTCCTTCTGAAAACATAAACCTGCCATATGTAGTCAATGATATTGCCACGTTCTTCACACTCCTGGTGGGAATCTATTTCCCTTCAGTTACAGGTAAGAGAATCTTTATTTATCCCCTCCTCACTTTACTGTGTCTAAGTTTACTTTTGGTGTTCTTTTTTTCTATTTATTTTCTCCAAGGTCTATTACGTTTTTCTATTTATATTGGTCTATGCCGCCTATTATTTTCTCACTTAACCCCTCTTCTGACATCACTCTCGTTCTGCTTTTTATAATATGCAATGTTTAGTAGCACTCTGTGTTCTGTAGATGACGAGTTATTGCCCTGACCTCTTTTCTACCCACTTATATTTAATCTGTTCTTGTTCAGTGGCTTTAGCTCTATCTAAACTCCCATAGCCAGACTGTGAGCCAGTGCAAAGATCGTGCTTATCTGCCCCTTTCAGCTGCAAGCGTCTCAGACCCGTCTTCCCCATAAGAGGCCTCATGCTCACACTGTAACACAATAGTGCACAGATCAGCTGATATACAACTTTGACAGTTCCTCAAAGTGTATGAAATGCTCGGAAGCAAAAAGAAAAACACAAGATTTAAAATGCATACCAATATACATAGAGCATATTTGTTTGCATTCTTTGCATTATTATGTGCACAATAACTCAACCTTCAGGCCTGCTTTATGAAGCATTTCATTCTCCACTTCTCTTCCTGTTTTAAAGGTATCATGGCTGGTTCAAACCGCTCTGGAGATCTGAGGGACGCCCAGAGGTCAATTCCCATAGGAACCATCCTTGCCATAGCAACTACCACCATCATCTGTATCCACAGTATGGCCTGAGTGATTGTACATGAAGGATAAAGCCTACATGTTTCTACAGTTGGTTTTTGTAATTTTGCTGTAATAAAAATGTATTTAAAAGGGAGCCGCCTGAAGGGTCTTGTCAGGACTGAAAGGCCGCTGTGTTTAAATTTTAAATTCTATAACCTTCTTAACTGCATAACTCAGATCTCTCCTGTGTGGTGCTGTTTGGGGCTTGCATTGAGGGAGTGGTTCTCAGAGACAAGTGAGTCCTATGTTTTTAGATTGAATGCTATTCTTTCATGAATGCGGTTGCAGTGTTTGGGCCAAATGGTGAGCAGTTTCCTTAGAGAATTGTGCCGGACACAGTCAACATGCTTATTGTCAGAGAATTCTATCTAAAGAAGCAGTTGTGTGTGTGTGTGTATTTCAGGTTTGGAGACTCAGTCAAAGGAAACTTGGTGATTGGTACTCTATCCTGGCCCTCCCCCTGGGTGATTGTGATTGGCTCTTTCTTCTCCTGCTGTGGGGCAGGCCTGCAGAGTCTCACTGGCGCCCCCCGGCTGCTCCAAGCCATTGCTCGTGATGGCATTGTGCCTTTCTTAGAGGTTTGTTGCCACGCTCTCTCCTGGTCTGTGGTGGCCTTGTGCAGTCAGCTAATGTAAATGTGTAGGTTGATTCAAATTCAGCAATGGGGCATATGGAAATGGTCAAGAATGCAAAACTACCTTAACCCTGTGGATGACTGACCAGACTTATTCTTTAAGCTTTACCATGTATTATATTGAGAGTAGCTGTATGGTAGAGTACTAATCAAATAAATATTAACCAAAAAAAAGTATATCTACAGAAATTTTGTGAAATTATTGTGGAATTTTCCATGATGGAAACATATTATTGTCTAAAATGCACTTCATTTGAACCAAGTGTCAGTGCGGTAATGATACTGTTTAGTTTTGCAAAGATATACTAATTATTACATATATATTTAAGTAATAAATTATTCATAAAAGTAAATGTAAAGGCAACGGTACCAGAATAAGTCTGATGTGTGTAAATAGAAAATATGCTGAAAATTATACCATAAACCTGCTACATTTATTCTGGTGGCATAAAAGCTTACTCAACTGGGACATTAACATTCATGTGAATGCAGTTTGAAGTATTTTAATGCAAGAAGTATTGAAGTTTTAAAAACAACTTTACAATCATTGTGCAAAACATTACATAAACACCAAAACATGTGTTTTCCTCATTCTTAATGTGTTCTTAGGTGTTTGGCCATGGCAAAGCTAATGGAGAGCCCACCTGGGCCCTGTTGCTCACTGCTGGGATCTGTGAGACGGGTATTCTCATTGCTTCATTGGATGCAGTGGCGCCGATCCTCTCCATGTGAGTGTACCCATCTTTCTGTGACTCCGTCTATTACGCCTCTTATGTTGCTGGCTCCATTGTCCATAATATCAGTTCTTTATCCATAATTACAGTCAGAAACATTTTCAGTGTCTTCATTTGCTCCCTCCCATTATATTGACTTTTTTCCCCTCATATTAATAATACGTCTCTTAATCCCCTATTAATCCTGTCTGCTCTAGTTAGGATTTCTCTGGTCCTTTCATACCCTGATCTTGCCCTTTTTATTCAGAACACACTTATCCACACTTTAATGATGATAATGACTTTAATAACCTCTCGTTCTCTTGTTCCATCTCTCTGCTCTGACTTCAGCCTTTTCTCTCTGTTCCCTCTCCCACGCTGTTTTCTCCGCCTCGTTCTTCATGTATGAATTATTTATGATTATATTTTTTTTTCAGGTTTTTCCTGATGTGTTACCTATTTGTGAATTTAGCCTGTGCTCTCCAGACTCTCTTGCGCACTCCCAACTGGAGACCTCGCTTCAAGTACTATCACTGGTAAGAAAGTGTCTGCGTCAAATACTCAGACCTGCAGAGCATTACAAAATATATTTTTTTATTATTTTATTTTATAAATTATTTTAAAAATAATTATAGAAAAATTCATTCATTCATTATCTGTAAGCGCTTATCCAGTTCAGGGTCGCGGTGGGTCCAGAGCCTACCTGGAATCATTGGGCGCGAGGGGGAATACACCCTGGAGGGGGTGCCAGTCCTTCACAGGGCTATAGAAAAATTAATTGAGCATTTTACTTAAAAAGTGCCCTATGCTAATTAATAGAGAGCATTTTACTACTGGAGGCGCTAGGGCAATTTTACAATGCCGGCTCACACTTATCCTTGAATATGTTTAGCTTCGGTGAGCTAACTGGTTAGCATTGAAATATTGAAATTTAAACACAACCCTTGCTCTGTCTGGCTATGAAATATCTTGACCTTAAGTAATAAGTGAATAAGAGATATTTTTCCTGCAAGTGTGTATATGTCCTGAGGATGTTTTTTGGCACTGTGTCAGCTGGGCCTGGAAACCTAGGTGGTAGCTATTAGCTCTTTTCATTAGCTATTCTCAGCTCTGCCTGAGGACATGCACTCCCCAAAAGTCACACACTTTGGCTTATACCCAATCCCTGGCACATGCAACCTGGCTTAAGCATTGGGGCAGTTTTGGTGGCAGAGGAGGAGATGTGTCAGGCTCCATATGCTCTGAATCTTGCGTTACTTTTGAGCTGGAGAGCTGTCCTCTTTCTGGCCTTTACTCGTTTTTTCCCAGCCCTGATAGATACATCACATTACTAATTCTTGTTTTGGGCACATTAGAGAAGTATTGTAGGAATATTAAGCAGTGAATTCAGTGGAAAGAGGAATGCATGTTGGATAAAACTACTGCACCCATCCACACTGCAGGCTGGTGTTTCAGTTCATAGCATAGGTAGGAGCACAAAAATAAGAGTCCTTGGGCAAGACACCTAAATCTGCAGTAGCCTACCCCTGTAAATTGATTAAAACTGTAAGTAGCTTTGTTTAAGGGAATCTGTAAAATGCTGTATTTCTAAATGTAAATGTTAAAGGGCTTTTCTCTTAATTATGTATATTAAATAGTAAATAGTACTTGATTCTAGGAAGCATTTAATATAATCATTCATGTAGCACTCACATTTTCTTTCTTGTCCAACAGGGCACTGTCCTTCCTGGGCATGAGTCTGTGTCTGGCCTTGATGTTCATCTCTTCCTGGTATTATGCACTGGTGGCCATGCTTATTGCTGGCTGTATCTACAAGTACATTGAATACAGAGGGTGTGTAGTGTCTATAATTTTGCACACAAAATTTCTTAAAGAACTGTAATTGACTCCAATAGTGAGATCAGAGTTTTACACCTCTGATGTAAGTTTAATTGATCAGGTTAACTGTTGTGTTTTATATGAACAGAGTAAGATTAGGCATGAATAGCACAATATATTTTTTTGTGTGTGTGTACAGAGCTGAAAAGGAATGGGGTGATGGGATCCGTGGACTGTCGCTAAATGCAGCTCGCTATGCGCTCATTCGGCTGGAGGAAGCACCTCCCCATACCAAGAACTGGAGGTAAGAGAAAACAGCATGGCTAATGTTTGTCTAATTTTTATGCAGTGCTTGCCAGTGTGCCGTAATGAGAGTGAATATAAGTGTAGTTCCTAATGTGAATGAACTAGGCTCTGCTTCATACATCATGATGGCTTTCATGGGGACATTTTCATCTCCACACACACACACACACACACACACACACACGTATAGTAATGTGGTAATTCTCATCTACTTTCTCTTTACTCTTTTCTCTTTCATCTACTTTACTCCTCAGATTATAGTCTCCCCATTTGCCACCTGTATAATCCAGAGAGAATTACTATTTGATTTACCCCTGAGGCCTTGCTAATCCTGAATGGAATAAATAACACCCACATGGAATACATAAATACATAAATTTGCAAACCTTAAGAATACCGCTGTCTGGAAGATTCAGGGGAAAAAAGGTTCTTCTTCTCAAACCAGTATTCAGAGCGTTACACTAATCTGCCAAGAAAAACTTATTATGCCATCTGGCTGAGTGCAGAAGGTCCTGTGTTTAGGCGGCACCTTTGTCCTGCTGTATTCTCAGTGTTCCCTAAGCCTCTTTACCTGGCTCTGTGCCACAATACAGACAGATTGAATTTGCTGTTGGTCTTTGTATAAATTCCTGCTTAAAAAATATGTTTTTATCCCATCTCCAGATTGTTTACCTTGTAGCATTACAGCTTGCGAAATTCTTACTGAGAAAAACAGGATCATTTTCTTATCATAAAGAGGGCTTTTAAATCTTGTGCCACAGCGTTTCATACATAGAGCTATTACATTCTATTCCACAGATACATTCCAGCCACAGATGATGGGTACTGCCCACTCTTAATTCTTAGAGCACAACATTATTCACATTAAAGCACTCTCTATATGGTACATATAGTTCTAAATAATCTTTTAATCCTGCGCCTGTCCTCTTAAATCAGTACCATTGCATTTTCAGACATTAGAAACTCGGGATTCATTTTAATTACAGGGATAGAAAAGCAGTAAATCAGTTTTGTGAATTAAGCATCTGTTTGTTTAATACATGTAAAAAGAAAAAAAAACTACAAAAGCAGAAATACATGCGTTTAAAAATATGGAGACTGAAGTATGATGGCAGTCATGTGTTTCTCCTCTGTTGTGCTCTCTAAGGCCCCAGCTGTTGGTTCTGCTAAACCTGGACTCAGAGCTGCGTGTTAAGCACCCTCGACTGCTGTCCTTCACCACGCAGCTCAAAGCAGGCAAGGGCCTTACCATTGTGGGCTCTGTGCTTGAGGGCACATACCTTGCCAAAGAAACTGAGGCCAAGAAAGCCGAACAGGTACGATTTCAAATCTTATTCCACTGTAGCCTGAGAACTTTATAATTTGGAACTATTGGAAAAAAAAAAAAAAAAAAACTCAAAATTTCCCAGTCCAAATAATGCATATAAGCAAATTAAGCTTCAAAGCAAACCCATTTTTATTAGCTTTTGCTAGTTTTATATCAGAAACACCCCCACATTCCCATATCCTCACCTTTTTTGAGGCCCAATATAGTCATGTACAACATGGTCATGTACAAATACTAGTCTTGAAAGCACAAGTCTTTACAATGGGCAGCACATTAAGAAATCTTTAAGTGTAAGTTATAAAGAGAGTTTGGAATATGGTCATGGAAAATATAAATTAAACAAATGCAAGTGTATAATATAATAAATTAGAAATGGTGGGCATAGACTTTACTCCCATAATTACATATCTCTTATATTAATTTCACCATAGTTAGTGGATAGTAATCCTAGACCTTAAACCCCGGGAAATAAACCCTGTGATTGCTTTATAATTAGGTTAATGTTGGTCACATAATTTGCAGCTATAAATATCTACACTGTCTTTACCAGTATTTCTTTTTCAGTTTATATTAAACAAGCATTCCCTCACCAGTCACAAAATTAGAATTATTTTCATTCCCTTGTAGCTTTAAAAAATGTGTACACTTCCATATTACTCTGATTTTCTTTGAATCTGAGTGACCTAGCCAGCAATAGCTAAACTGCCCTGTGAAGGACTGGCGCCCCCTCCAGGGTGTATTCCCGCTTTGCGCCCAATGATTCCAGGTAGGCTCTGGACCCACCGCAACCCTGAACTGGATAAGGGTTACAGATAATGAATGAATGAATTTCTGATCAAGAATTATAGTTTTATACAGGGAGATGTCAGTCAAACAGCCTTATTAGTACAGTTCATTCATAGACCTGATCAGCTGCTCAGAAAATGTAGCTTTTTTTTTGTTTTTGCTTTGTGTTTTGCCTTCAGTGTATGTACCTAACATTTTTTTTACTATATTTTTCTGGTATAGGCCTTCACTACTCACTTCCACTACTCATCATACATTTTATGGGCAGCTTAAGTCAGGGAAAACTCTAAACTGTCTGGAAATGCTCAAAAATATGTTTAGGAAATGTTGCGTGGTTCAGTTTCAACCATGTGAAAGGCTGGCACCTGCAGGCTGTAAAAAGAACTGCAGCTTTTAGCCTTTCTGTATATTCATATACTGAGGTCAGTCCTATAAAGGCTGTATGCCAGGTTGTTTAATTAGAATATCGAAAAAGATGTTTATTTAATATCACATTGCTGGGAGTTATCTTGAAAAATGTTCTTATCACACACATTATCTGTTTATTTTAGCTGGTCTTATCAGAGAGCACACAGTAGCACATGCAAGTACTTACTGAGCTGATGCAGAATTCAATGTCGTGCCTAGAGCCCTGATAAGTATTCTGCATCACAGAATTGTATGTTCTGTACTTCGTAGAACATCAAGGTGGCTATGAGTTCAGAAAAGACAAAAGGCTTCTGCCACGTCGTGGTGTCATCCAACCTGCGGGACGGCATCTCACACCTCACCCAGTCGGCTGGTCTCGGCGGCATGAAGCACAACACAGTACTGATGGCTTGGCCTGGCTCATGGAGACAGTCCAATGATGCTCTTTCATGGAAAAGCTTCATAGGTTAGCATCTAGCATGCTGTGTTACTTGTGGTTCCATTAATAAAATATCTTGTATAAGATTTGTTATCTTTTTATTGGTACAATCATTTTTGTAATTAGATACAAATCACATTATGAAGTTGGCTTTAAACTCGCTCACTCACCCTCTCGTTTTTGGTAGGCGAAATATTTTCTACCTGGGGGCGCCATTGGCAGTCATAGCAAAGAGCATTGGTTTGCATTTATAGCACATGCATTATTTTTATGAACAATATGAATTAATAAATTGTAGATATAACTAAAGTCATGTCTGGTGTCCAGAAAACACATTTCTGCACATATATTATAAAATTATAGTTTATTGAATATATTTGCATATTTAAAAAAGTGTTGTTTGTTATTAATTTCTTTGTATTGATAATTTGAACATGTAAATATCACAGAACACACATTAGAATCAATTTCCAGTTTTATTTCAAGTTTTATTATTGACACAGATCCATACATTGATTTCAATTTTTCAGCTGTAGATTTTATGGAGTGCATTTAATATAAATGCATCTATTTATAAAACTGAAAATGTCTCTCTCCTTCTGTCATATTCAGAGACTGTTCGAGAGACCACAGCAGCACACCAGGCTTTGCTGGTCGCTAAAAATGTGGACAACTTCCCTCAGCAGGACAGACTGGGAGAGGGCACCATCGACGTGTGGTGGATCGTTCATGATGGAGGAATGCTCATGCTGCTGCCCTTCCTGCTTCGCCAGCACAAGGTACTCCACAAAGGCTTGGTCAAAGAAGTCAAACAGGGACTGATACAAGAAGCTTTGCTGATGTAAATCTATTGGTTGTAGCTATGTATTGTATCTGTGTTAGATACCAATTAATCTGTCTTCTATTACTGTCTTCCTTTTCCAATTTCTTACTACCTCTTCATTTCCTCTCTCTCTCTCTCTCTCTCCCTCTCTCTCTCTCTCTCTATCCTTCCCTCTCCCTCTCACAAAGGTGTGGAGAAAGTGCAAGATGCGTATCTTCACTGTAGCTCAGATGGATGACAACAGCATTCAGATGAAGAAAGACTTGCAGATGTTCCTGTATCACCTTCGGCTAGATGCAGAGGTTGAGGTTGTGGAAATGGTGAGACAGCTGTTTTGTATCTGTTGCATTTTCAGTTCAAGTAATCCACCGGCCGTGAATGTGGATTAGTTGTTCTAAGAAGAAGAAGGATGATATTGATCTTCTGTTCAAATCTGTTTGCAGCTTTTTCTTTCAGCATGTGCTTGTGTCTGTATGTTTGGCTATTCAAATGACATCATTTCTACGGGATTTACTCTCTCTCTCTCTATATATATATATATGGAAAAGTATTTTAATAATGATTTACTTGTTCTTACATTTGCCTGTTTGTTTACGCCAACAGCATGATAGTGATATATCAGCTTTCACTTATGAGAAGACCCTGGTCATGGAGCAGCGTTCACAGATGCTAAAACAGATGCAGCTGTCCCGGACTGAGCGAGAGAGAGAGGTGATGTTCTTGTCATTTACGTCTCATTTCACTTTTATGTACAGATATAGGGGTAGGAATTGCTGCAAGTGTTAACACGGTACTTGATATTCAAACATCTTTGATAAGCCTTACCCCTAGTGTCAGCAGAAAGGAGTTGTGTCATCTTATGGATCAAAAAAGAAATGTGTTTTGTTTATCTGTTAGTCTGTTAGTCCGATAATGCATAACAAAAATTAAAATACACATGGCACCATGTATCAGTTCTATTTGAAATTGTAGAATTTTAATTAAAATCAAAAGTATTTTATATTCCTACCTATGAGCTTTGCACGATACTGTTCTAAATCAGTGAACTGAAGTGCAAACATACCAGCACCGACTGTTATTAACTCTCTGATTGGCATTATCTGTTTATTATAATATTTAATTCATTTTGTCATTGTACATCATATAGTTGAACTGAACCAAGTAATTTTGGCAACATGGACATAGTCTTTGGTCTTTATTTTTGCACTCACAACTCACACACAGAGCCCAGATACATACAAAATTAGAGGCCTCAGCATATAGCCATGAGGCATACCACTGATAAGCCATATGACCTGTGGACCCTCATCTCCTGTATTGCTGCCACTGTGGGGAATGACACTTACCCCATCAGATTCAGAGCATCACTGACGAATCTCGTAGCTCCATTCGGAGGAAGAACCAAACTGGAGCCGAGTGCTCAGGCTTGAGTAACCAGTGTGCCCCACTGGAGGACGAAATGGACAATGAGGTAGTTAATACAAAAACTATGCTCCAGAGATCACTACCCTGGATCCAGCACCCGCAGTTACAGAGCCAAAGATAAGGGCAGAGAGCCTTGCCTAAAATGAAATAGCTTGAGGTAAACATGTTTGAACGGCATGTTAGGGCTATCCTATATGCTGCTTTTTAATTGTTATTGCAGTGCAACACTTGTAAACACTGACAGGTGTCATCAGACAGTGATGGCATCCATGTGGCTCTGTAACTGTTAAGGTGTGTACAGCCTGCATCACAGATATTGTGCATGGTGGCCTCCTCTTCCTTGTGAGCCCCTTGTTGACATGATTCCCTGACCCACTCCATGTTTACTGTTTGCTGCATTTACCATAGTATTTCTTTTAGCCTCAAGGAAGTAGTGAATTTTAGTTTGCATTTTAGAAACGTATTGCTGTTTTTTTTTCACATTTTATTCACCATTGATACACATCTCATTGCACATCTCATTGCATGATATAACATTTTCACAAGCAATTCAGAGACTAATAGAGCTGCATGTTGCTAATAAATGTAGAATTCAAAATTATTAATGAATGTATACATTAATTTGGACACTCAGGGTCAGATTATGTTTTATTTTATTTTAAATTGAACAAATAAGTATTTGGACTCAAAATATAAAGCAAAAATAAATTATTACATGTGTTAACTGTGCTGCACATTATTAAAAATCTGTTCAGAAGATTTACCAGAAGGGTTCAGACTCTGGCTAAAGCACAGCTTAGTGATGTTCATATGAAAAATATATTACAACTAAATTCACAAAGATATATTTCAAAACAAGGCATATTGTTTAATAAATTATTAAGATTTATATAAATAACATTACATTTGCGTCACTCTTTAGACTGTCAGTGTGAACTCTGCTCCCAGTTTTCAATTTTACTAACGCCACATATCAGCTTTAAAGAAACGTGACCCAGAAATTCATGGAAAATGTGAATAAGAACAAAAAATTGCTCCTTGAGATGGAACAAAGAACATAACCTAGGAGTTCTTGTGAGGAACTAAGACTCAAAGGGGAGCAGTGTTCATGTATCAAGGTTTATTAGGCTGTCTAATGTCTGTTAACTGATCTACTGGTGCTGATCATTCCTCAGGCCCAGCTCATTCATGATAAGAACACCGCATCCCATGCAGCTTTAAATGACAAGGCTGATGCTACTCCTGACCGGGTCCACATGACCTGGACCAAAGAGAAATTATTCACTGAACGCAATCGCAACAGAGAGCCGAATGCTAGCATGGGTGTACGGGATCTTTTCAACATGAAACCGTGAGTACACACCCCCAAAATTCAGTGTTGTGGATCCGTAAATATGCATAAGCACAGCCTGCACATATTGTATTGTAAATACACAGCTGGGTTAGATTTTCAAATGTGTGAATGCACGTGTCCTGCAGACTTGATGTATCCCAGGTTGGCACTACTTTGTGGGATCCTGTTGAAAATTATTATTTTTTTTAATTTACTGGAACTTTCCTGAAATTATAGGACTTTTACTACTTTTTCACCACTTTAAATAAATCATACACTGGTTCCACAAAGCAGTGCTAAAGCCCTGTTAGAATTGGGACAGACCTCATTCTGTTCAAGTATTTGCAGTATTTGACATATTAGATCAAGTGCAATGATTAATTGCATGTTGTAATTATTAAAGGGGTACAAGCTTTGTCCCATGGAGTCCTATCGGATCCCTTAAATTAAAGGGGAATTTCACTGATGTATGTCATACAACTGCATTTTGATATGAGATGGTGCAGTGTAGAGAAACCATCTCCTCTGAGATTTATTTGCAGTGTTGACAACAGTAAAATTTTGTTTTTCTCTGGAGCATATTCTCTCCTCACCGTTCTCTCCATATCTCTCTGAATAATTAGACAGATCAGATATCATCGAGTAGTTTTTAGAGGCATTTAATTCTTCTGAAGCTTTTCACCACGTCTGTATAAAAGTCTGACTTTTAATTGGACATTTCTCATCAAGTTATTCTTAGTCTGTTCCCCTTTAAACCCATACATTCTTCAAAATCAGTAAATACTTCAAATATGGACATTGGTCTTAAAGAGGTTTGCATGCTTATGTATATACGAGCCTTGAAAGCTCTGTTTGTGTTTTTTTTATGAAAGGACACAGCCTGCATGATACACTGAGGGTTGGGCTGGCACCTAAGGGAATATCCGAGCCGCCTGTCTTTAAACAGCATGGCCCAGTGTGTAGGCACATTGTCTGGACTAACTGTCTGGTCATCTTCTCGCCATGTGTCCTGTGTCTCTGTGTTGCTGGATAAACCTCCAAACAGACAACACCCACTGAGAATAGTCCATTTGCTTTCATGGAAAACTAGAGGCAGGACTGAAGTTTTGAATAGATTTATTATTAAAATGTATAGGAAAATTAATCATATTTTTTAAAGATAGGGTTTTTAGATTAACAAGTCATTTATAATGAATAACAACAATAGGAGGGCTTCAGAAACAATGGATTGTCTGTCTTCTATCAGTTAAGGCATGTGACATCATTCTAATCACTTAACAATTATGTCAAGACAGGAATGGGTATTATCTGTTTAGTTGGTTTGATTATTTTCATTTTTATGTCAGTTTGATTAAAAAAAAACAACTAGCAGCATGAAACTTCACTAAAATATTTCTTTCATAAGAAAGAAAAGTTAAATAAATTTTGATGCAATGAATCCTAAACCCCTTCCTGATGATTCAGTGCTTCCTAAACCAAGCGATAGAGATTCAGTGCTTCCCAAACCAACGATAGAGATTCAGTGCTTCCCAAACCAACGATAGAGATTCAGTGCTTCCCAAACCAAGCAATAAAGATTCAGTGCTTCCCAAACCAACGATAGAGATTCAGTGCTTCCCAAACCAATGATAGAGATTCAGTGCTTCCCAAACCAAGCGATAGAGATTCAGTGCTTCCCAAACCAACGATAGAGATTCAGTGCTTCCCAAACCAACGATAGAGATTCAGTGCTTCCCAAACCAAGCGATAGAGATTCAGTGCTTCCCAAACCAATGATAGAGATTCAGTGCTTCCCAAACCAACGATAGAGATTCAGTGCTTCCCAAACCAATGATAGAGATTCAGTGCTTCCCAAACCAATGATAGAGATTCAGTGCTTCCCAAACCAACGATAGAGATTCAGTGCTTCCCAAACCAATGATAGAGATTCAGTGCTTCCCAAACCAACGATAGAGATTCAGTGCTTCCCAAACCAAGCGATAGAGATTGTGCTTCCCAAACCAAGCGATAGAGATTGTGCTTCCCAAACCAACGATAGAGATTCAGTGCTTCCCAAACCAAGCGATAGAGATTGTGCTTCCCAAACCAACGATAGAGATTCAGTGCTTCCCAAACCAAGCGATAGAGATTCAGTGCTTCCCAAACCAAGCGAAAGAGATTCAGTGCTTCCCAAACCAAGCAGTAGAGATTCAGTGCTTCCCAAACCAAGCGATAGAGATTCAGTGCTTCCCAAACCAAGCGATAGAGATTCAGTGCTTCCCAAACCAACGATAGAGATTCAGTGCTTCCCAAACCAACGATAGAGATTCAGTGCTTCCCAAACCTATTCTGAATGTAGCTGAGAGGAGCATTAAGTTATTGTCTGTGCATTACTGAGGTGGTTGGCCTGTCCTTGTGAAAGGTTTGCAGAAACATCTAAGTCTGTCTCTGTTGTTTTGTCCTGTTTTCCTCCTTCTAGAGAGTGGGAGAGTCTGTAAGTGCAATTTATCTATATCATAGGCTGTGTCTCTGTGTGTTTTGTACTAGTTGTCCTGTCTTTTCCTCCCGTGACCATTCAAAACACTCAGAGAGAATGTGTTTGTGTGTGTGTGTTTGTGTGTGTGTGTGTTTGTGTGTGCATGCAGGACTTTATTGCTTCCATCAGTGCTTATATTAAGAGCTGTAATACGTTTCTATTTAGTGTGTACTTTGGTGTCAGTCAACACAACATGTGCTTTACAAACCACAACAACCTGTGTCAACTTTTTTAGCAAATATACAGATGCAAGTTGATCTAACTTATGAAACAGGGCTAGGTTTCCCAAAAGCATCTTAGAACCAAGAAGATTACTAAGTGGTAGTGTGAGCATCACGCTGAACACTCCCTCTTAGGATGATCTTAACACTAAAATGTTTTTGGGTCCAGTTCATTTGACAGCAGGTGAAAAACCTTCTGCCTTTACCTGTATTTAAAAATAGCTTAAATCATAGCTCCTGATATCTTAATGACAGTCTTACTTTGTATGAGAGCTAGTGTAAGATTCTGGTTGTATGTTTAACACGTGGAAGAAAGAATGCACATTGTGATATTGACATCAGGGTGTGAAGAACAGCATGTGCTTTGACTGAGCGGCTTATGTTTGTGTGTATTTATTGACAGTTTGCATTAAGGCCATGTGCATATCATGCTGTTCAAACCAATCCTTACTGCTGTGCATTCTAATTTTATGATGCGTTTGACTAGCTTAATGCATATAGATGAAAGGAATAATTTCTGCTTTTAAGTTGTTTATTTTTAATTATTATTAATTTTTGCCAAAACCCTATGTGCCATATTGATTTATACATTTTATCAAAACTTTCATCTTTATAATTGGTGTATGCCAGGAGTTGTACTGTGTGTAAACAGGATCCTACAGAAGCATTGACACAGGTGAAGTATTGTAGTTTTTGCAAGTGAATGGGTGATAAACCACTGTGCTCAATACAGTGACAAATAAATTAATTTACTTGTTAAACCCTAGCATCATGCTTTGAGATAGCAGGAGCCCGGCTAATCTTGTCTAACTATAAGGTTCAATGAACGATGAACATATACTTCATTAGAAGGTGAAAATATTTACAAAAATCATCTTTACCAATAAGAGCGGCACGGTGGTGGAGGTTGTGGGTTCGATTCCCGCTCCGGGTGACTGTCTGTGAGGAGTTGGTGTGTTCTCCCTGTGTCCGCGTGGGTTTCCTCCGGGTGCTCTGGTTCCCTCCCACAGTCCAAAAACACACGTTGGTAGGTGGATTGGCAACTCAAAAGTGTCCGTAGGTGTGAGGGTGTTAGTGAATGTGTGAGTGTGTGTTGCCCTGTGAAGGACTGGCGCCCCCTCCAGGGTGTATTCCTACCTTGCGCCCAATGATTCCAGGTAGGCTCTGGACACACCGTGACCCTGAACTGGATAAGGGTTACAGTGTTGGAAGGGTGTTGCATACCATCTACACAGATCTGGGCAGTTAGTGCTCTCCTCCAAACAGCACTTATAATCACAATTGACCCAATAAACCCAGCAGGAGTTTGTATATTGATTAACAATATAAACTGTAAGAATTTTATGCTTCTCAACTGGGAAGAGCATTGGACTGAAATCAAGATAAATATAAACTGAGTGTGGTTTGTAGGGCCGAGGTCCCTGTGGTTAGCATCTGTGGTTTATCTCCCATTCTCTCAGCATTTCAGAAAGATGATAACAATTCCCATTGTTTTACATGCTTTTATAAACAGCAACCAGTCTAACGTGCGTCGCATGCACACTGCTGTGAAGCTGAACGAGGTGGTGGTGAACAAGTCCCAGGGAGCTCAGCTGGTCCTCCTCAACATGCCTGGGCCACCAAAGCACCGGGGTGGAGATGAAAACTGTATCCTTATGCCTATAGCGTACAGTAGCATTACAAATGCCATGTGTTTAAAATACCAATGTAGAATCATTTCTAATTACATTTAATTAACAACAGCAGCTGAGTTCAACTCAGTAGATTAGTGCTTTTAATAAAAACCCAGTGATAAATAGTGAATCAATATTCAGACTTGACTTCATTATGTTGATTGTGATTTGTTCTGCAAGTCTTGCCCAACAGTGTAAGAGACTCTGTGATTGAACTCATTTCCGAGCAGAGCATGGATCAGCCAGACCTCCAGTGGCATGATTAAACATTATTGTTTCTTGAATCATCTGCCTCAGATATGGAGTTCCTGGAGGTATTGTTAGAAGGTCTCAACCGGGTCCTGCTGGTGCGTGGCGGTGGCCGGGAGGTTATCACCATCTACTCATAAACACCCTCGCTGTCCCTGGTGCTCTTTGAATAGAGTCATATTTTTTTGACAGCACGGCCGGGTGTTTGTGGCGAAGCCGGTATTGGGTTAGTGGCATTATAGAGGGCTGCGGTGTGTCTGGAGAGACTCTGCCTTTGGGAACAGAAAGCCAAGGGAGACCACCAAAGACATTTCAGGCAAGAGGCAGGACCACCACACGCCACAGGACGAAGCAGCATTTCGACACTTTAATTTGCGCTTGTTGACTGTGTTTTTATTGTGTGATATGTTTGTTCCTTGTTGATTTACTCCCTGCCATCCGTGTTTGTTCAAGTTCAGTGAAGGATTTTTCATTTCAGCAAACTGTATGCAGCAGTGTATGTCATCTGTTGTTTGTTTTATTCATTTGTAATGGTGTTGTGAAGGAATGGATTTACACAAGGTGCACATGGCCTGGTTTTAACTGTTAAAGGGCCATGGACTGCTCTGATTCGTCTTTTTTTTTTGCCATTTCCACATTTTCTGTGAGTTTTTGTCCTGAAAGGCAGGATTCCTGTCTCTGTTTTGCTGCTCATCATAAGGGCAGTGTTAAAGCACTCTGCAGAGGGAGAAGCGTGCACTACAGCAGCACTCAGTGTAGATCTTGAGGCCAAGCACAGCTGCTCCCAGGCCTCATACAAAGTTTCTGGTCTGAAAACAGTTCTTTTTTTGCATATATATATACACCCAGTGATGCTGTGTTATATGTTGCCATGGAGAGAATCATCCCTACGTATAGTCGAATCATACATTGGGTAGCATTCAGTTTATCCTGATGTTCTGTCAGTGACTCTTTACTTGTGATCTATATCAAAGACTCAGAAGCTGAGGTTCAGACTCAAAAATCAAGGGAGTATTTAATTGTGTTCCTGGCAAGTGCTAGTTGTGTTATGATTGTTAGAGGCCTAAAAGTAAGTGTGTGTGTGTGAATGGTTGTATGTGTTTGTATCAAGAAAAGTAAGGGATGTTGTTTTACTGAATACTATTTAATTGGATTTGTGCAATAATATTTGTTCCTTCATCGCATCACTAACATATCGTTGTCTTCAGTGTCCAGTCACGTAGAAGTTTTGTATTGTAGTTCTTTGTGGTAATGTAATGCCATCCGTGCTCCAGGAAAATAGCCATAGCATCAATGCTTTAAGAACATTGACAATCTCTGACCTCTGTAGATTTGAAGTCACATAATATGAATCCTTCAGGGTTTGGATTGCTGGAAGACCAAGCAAACCCTGCGGCTTTCTCAAACATTATCACAGTCTTCGCAACCTAACTGTCACTGTTGATGCTAAGACAACACATTAGATTCTGCAGTGCCACTATGGAAGGGCCAGCAGCGTTATTGTTCACTGTGTATTTCAAACATATTTGAGACCAGCATGACAGTAATTCACAAAGCTTTAGACTGCAGTTTCCGCAGGGTCATGGCATGCTTGGGCATAAGAACCAAAGCTACATTTCACTTATTTTTGAAAGAGCTCGTTTAGCTTCTGCCTTTACATCCATAGGTTAGATCTACAAGGTGATACCCTTTTAATGGTAAGAGAATAAACTTGTGTTACTGCTACTGGATGTTTTAGATGTGGAGCACTGACAATCTTAGAGTAGAGCTTATAAGGCTTGTGTTCATTCAGGCTGCAGGTCATTCAAGGGAAGCCACTCTGAGAGCTGAGTTGTCACACCCTTTTCATAGCATGAGCTCAGTTTGCAAATGTAAGGAGCAGATTCATAGGAAATCTTGTTTTGTTTAAGATAACAAGCTGTTACTGAATAAGGAAATACTGTTCTTTATTGATTTGTTCCCTTGAATGAGTACTTCTAGGTTTTAAAGTTAAGTTAAGTTTTTAATCTAATATTTTTGTGTAAAAAAAAAAAAGATTTTTGTGCCAAAAAAAAAAATTGATTTTTTTTCCTTTTGCAAGCCTTTGTGGCTCAATGCTCTGTTGTTTTACCTAAATGTTACTTCATTTATCCTAGGCTTTTCATAGTGAACCCACAATGAATTATCAGTGGCTGTAAACAATTATAAATATATCTGTTCCATTTCCACAATCGCCAGTTTTGTTTGTTTTTTTTGGTCTATTCTATATATAAAATGAAAGAAAAGAGTAATTCTTGACGATCACCCCCCCCCCCCCAGGTCTCTGGCCTCTTTTGGCCCAGAGTGGCCTCGTTTCAGATGCAGTACACGCCTGTATGTTGGAAAAGGGACACCTCAGTGTATATATTTGGACAGTTTATTTTAAATGTTTTTTTTTTTGTTTTCTTAGCTGTGCAGTATTTTGTAACCAGATCATTGTATTTTTCTACAGTACGATGTGATGTCATCTTAGGAGCAGCTACAGGAATTGAATTTTAAGAAAGGACTTGGCTTAAATGGGATTCTTTTTCTGTGGAGTTTACCATCGATACCTACTCATGCACCAGTGTACGTAGTCCTCCTGTGTTGTCTGTGGTCTCTAAGTGTTTGAATTTAGTAGAACTTATATTTTATATGAGGAGGAGAAGAGTGTGTATGGTTTTTATGCTTTTTTTCCCCTCTCAACCCATTGGAATCATAATAGTTTTTCTTAAAAACTTTTTAAAAAAAACTACACTGGGAGAACTCTTCTGTTATGGGACCATGGCAATAAATGGGTAACAGATATGTTACAAACACTGTTATCAGAATTTCCTGCTTCTCATCACCAAAGATTTAGTGTGGAATAACAGCGAGGCTCCAGCTGTTTCTCAAGCCTAGGCAGGAACAGCGTGACTCGAGCTGATGATGATGAAGGGCCAGAAAATCAGGGCTTGCGAGGAATGACAAATATACACTACTGTGCATAAATCAGAGACCACTCCTTCGTTTAATTTCCAGTCAAACTGGCATTAAGAACAAGTTCAGAAATATTCCTCAGAAAAATGGCCTGAAAAGTTAATAACACGTGTTGAATGACCGTGTTTGTCAATCAAATTTAAATTAACGAAAAGTGGTTTTATACTTTAGCAAAATCCTTTATAGTAAATGTTGTGGGTTTATGTGATTACCAGCTCACTGCTCACTGTGATTACAGAGCTGGGGTTACCAAGTCTGTGCAATGGTAGTTTCTGGTCTAGTACTTCTTAATATGTTGAAAGAATGTGTGTTCAGTTCAGAGTGCTATCTGTATGAGAGAAATTATTTGTGTGTGTGTGTGTGAACGTACGTGTGTGAATATGTGTGTACCCATTTGTCAGAGAACAAGAAATAAAATAGGTCTAGAAACTAATTTCATTTGAGGATCCAAAAATCCTGTCTCTTTGAATCATAGGGGAACACTCCTTTTCTTAGATCAGTTTTTCTCGACCAAAACCCATATAAGCCTTGTTCGTCAAATGACTTTCAGTTCCGGCATTCAACAGCAGCACATTTTGTAGGATGTTACTTGTGAATGCACGTATAGTGGAGAAGAACCCCTTAAGTTACATTTGTGCCTCTGAGTCATTTAAATAAAAGTGCTGATAAACAAATATGGTCTTCTTTTGTTTTTTTAAGGTGTTATCAGAAGTATTGTTCATTTCTGTCAAACTGAAATGGTAGTTCACATATATTCCTGCTCCGGGTGACTGTCTGTGAGGAGTTTGGTGTGTTCTCCCAATGTCCGCGTGGGTTTCCTCCGGGTGCTCTGGTTTCCTCCCATGGTCAAAAAACACACGTTGGTAGGTGGATTGGCAACTCAAAAGTGGCTGTAGGTGTAAGTGTGTGTCGCCCTGTGAAGGACTGGCGCCCCCTCCATGGTGTGTTCCTGCCTTGGGCCCAGTGAATCTGGGTAGGCTCCGGACCCACCGCCACCCTGAACTGGACAAGCGGTTACAGACAATAAATGAATGAATTCCTCAGTTGGACGTAACTGTGTTACATAGGATTACAGCATTGTTGCTGGGTGACTTTGTTTTCACAGTGACACCTAATGATTTAAAAACACAAGAAGCACTGCTGTGTTTTTATAAATCACATCACCATGGCACTTTGAACAACCTAGCATCCATTTGAGAAACCATAGCCCTGGGATAATAAGAACCCCCTAGGCAGACTCCAGCAACCCCCCTGGGTTACCACTGCAACCAAATGGCAACCCCATAGCAGTCCAGAGGACATTATGAATTTATCTTCACGCAATTCATCTACATTTCTCACCTTTATCAGAGCGGTTTATTGTGTACAAAAGGGGCTTAAAGTCAGAAATCCTAGATATTTGAATCCGTGCATTAGAGACCGCTCTGTCAAAGCAGAAAGGCTCAGCCATGGTAGTGACTGCTTATTTCATTCATGGTGCATTTTCAAGCTTATAAACAACACCAGATGGAAATGCTAATAAGGTTAAACGCTTGTTTTATTTTTTAACTGAATGGGGTCTTTAATGAAATGTGTGAAAGGATTAAACAAACCCCTGTATCTTACAATCAGACCAAACAGTTTGCTTGACTTTTGAAAATATTGAAATTTAGGGGATAAATTAAAGCACAAAACACTGAAAAAGAAGATGTACAGATAGAGACAGAGACAATGAAGTATAAGAAACAGTGTAGGTGATAAACCTTGAACTGAACAGATTAATGCCATGCAGAATCGGTTTGAAAGATACGACTTGTATTTGATGTCACTAACTCTACACCAGGTGGCGCAACATACACTGACATTGACAATTAGGGACGTGGTCCTTTATTTAAAATAGAAATTGACAGGCACATAGCAACCTAGCTTTGTGTCTGGCTCGGAGAGAGGTTTTATTTTTCTCTTCTAATCTCATATCTGTCTTGCCACAACTAAAGATTCAGATAATATTTATTTTCAGGTTCTCGGGTTCATCGAAAGCCACTGGTAAACATTCGGTGGCTCTCTGCTAAGCCTAAATATCACAATGCTAATGTGCTGTTTTTTTTTTCTTCCTTAGATAAGGCATCAGGTTATCTGTAGAGGCCTTAGGGCTGATTTGACCTTTAAACCCCAGGTTCAGGGATCAACAGGAAGGTTTATGTGAAGCAGAGGAGAGATTTGTAGAACTGCTCTTGTATAAATGATCACTGACCAAAGGTGGATGAACTGAACCCTGTTATTTAACCTCTTTTATACTAGCAAAGGTGCACTGGGAGTATTTGCAAGTGTACTTTGAACCTTTCTCAATGGCAGAGCTGCAGTGGTGGATCTACCTAGAACCATTGAGTACTTGGTCAACACCAGTGCACAATTAGCATATGACTGAACCAAGGAGACGTGTGAGATGTCAGGGATTTATGGGCACATTCAGCTGCCTGTATTCATTAATTCATTCATTCACTCATTATCGCTTGTCCAGTTCAGGGTTGCGGTGGCTACTTAAAAGTGTCCATAGGTGTGAATGTGCGAGTGTGTGTCACCCGGCGAAAGACTAGTGCCCCCTCCAGGGTGTGTTCCTGCCTTGTACCCAGTGATCCTACCACAACCCTGAACTGGATAAGTGGTTACAGACAATGAATGAATAAATCGATTATTTTATACCTATGCTAACCTGTAGTTTATATTTATTATTATTGTTGTTCTTTATTATTTTCAGAAATTACATTTCTCATTTCAAAGTATTTCAGAATACTGCTAAAATATTATAAAATCTTTCAAATGAGATTAATCAGGTTTAACTAACGTTGAGAGGGCGTAGTCCGACGGTTTCCAGGGGCGTGGTCACGGCGACATCTAACAGAGAGTGTAGTGGGCTGTAGTGGGGTCTCATCTGAAAAAGAATGAGAGTAAAATGTAGAGTTTACGTTTTAAAATCTCGCAACAACTTTGCAGGAGTACGGTCGATAAACTACTCCTTTAACCCTTAAGGGTTAAAAGAGGGCGGGTGGAGCTCGGGGTGTGACGTAGCAGCTCGGCTGCGGCTGCGGTGAAGTGAATGGTGGCGAGCGGACAGACCCAGTAACAACAACACAGCACTAGAGACGGACTCCGAGGAGGAGCGCCGCATTTTCACGGCTGTTGCTATAAAGGAGCTCTCTGTTTCTGCCTCTTCATTCATCTCGGAGAACCGGAGGATGTTGTAGAGCGGTAAACGAGCGGGAGCAGCCCGCGTCCTTCGCCTCAGAGACGGAGAGATAGAGTAAGAGAGATGCTGCTATGGTTCCCAACCGTTTCTCCGCGGTGAGGGTCTGACGCTGGAGTAATGGACGTGTAGCGCGGTGTTGTTGTCGCTGAAAATGTGCGGCGGCGGCTCGCTGTGTGCGGGTGGATGGCCGACCTGACAATAAGGTAGATAGACACGGGGAGACAGAGAGACAGAGACGTGTGTGTGTGTGTGTGAGAGAGAGAGAGAGAGAGAGTGAGTGAGTGAGCGAGTGAGTGAGAGAGAGAGACAGGGAGCGAGCGCGAGGCCATGCTGCCCGGTGTCGGGGTGTTCGGCACGAGCCTGACGGCGCGCGTGATCGTGCCGCTGCTGCAGAGCGAGGGCTTCTCGGTGAAGGCGCTGTGGGGCCGCACTCAGGAGGAGGCCGAGGAGCTCGCCACCGAAATGAGCGTCCCCTTCTACACCAGCCGCATCGACGACGTGCTGCTGCACCAGGATGTGGACCTGGTCTGTATCAACCTGCCCCCGCCCCTCACCACTCAGATCGCCGTCAAGACCCTCGGTGAGTGAGAAACGGGGACAAATACATCAAAACACAGTCTTTATACCAGCTTTTCCGTTTTTGTGCTTAGGAGGATACAGGGTGCCATTTCTGATGTTTTTATAAGATTCATGGACTACAGAGTGTTATGATTTAGAACAGCAATCCAGGCCAGTGCTCCTTATAACTTCAATATAAGTGGGCGGAGCTAAGATGCTGAACAGGTGGAAGTAAACATGTACGTCACAAATGCAGTGCATTCAAAGCAGGCAGTTTTACATACATTAGTTAGATACCTAGATAGCTACATACAATAGTAAATAAAGTATAAAGAGACCATTGTTGTCTCTGATGTGTGTGTGTGTGTGTGTGCCTATTGGATGCAATTGAACTCTAACTCAAAAAGGTGGGGGAACCTGGGGCAAAAAGAAATTCCAACCTACAGGGCCCTTATGTTGGACGCCCTTAACTAGGAAACGCCCTGTGCCAGTGGAACCCAAAAACGCAATTTAGAGATACAGTCATCATTTCAGTTGGTGGTTGTGTGGGCTGGGTCTGCAGTAGTCCAAGCAGACCAGTGGTGCCTACTGTGACAATAGACCCGTTTGTTGGACAGTAACTCATAGTACCTTGTTGTTGTTCACTGATCTCCTGCTCGAAGGTGGAATGCATGTTTGATCTTGTACCATTTGACAGGTATTAGCCAATGTGGACATGTTGCAGTTTAGGTGTGGCTCCAGATCTTCCTTCGCTGTGGCAATACCAGGCAAAACTTTGCATAGCCGTAAGATACTGTGTAAAGTGTACTTCTTCTTGGAAATCCGATTTGAATCTCTTAAAACAGAGAATTGAAAGAGCTCAGCTTCTTCACCACCGACAGTGTTCAGACGTGAATCAGTATTAGACGTTCGTGACATTATTTTTTCCCCTTTGTTATGAGATTTGCACCAATTCTTTTAGATCAGTGATGGTTCAAACAATCTTGCCTTTGGTGATTAGCAGGTGCAATCCCACACATCCTGTGCGGTAGACGCAGGAAAAGGTTTGTCATTCTATGTTAGCAATGCTGTGAGTTGGAGGACTAAGATCTGTAAGTGAGATACTGGTATACTGATCAGTTGTTATGGCAGGATCTCAGAAGTCCAGTGCAAGTTAATTTTATGCAGAAGAGAACTGATGTTTTCTAAGCATCAGCTGTTGTAGGAGATAAACTTCTTAACAGTAAAGCCCTTAGTTCAAATTCTGAGAGAATTCAGCCTTATCATCATCTTCTTTGCCACTTAATCCACATCAGGGTCGCAGTCAGTGTTATTATGATATGACTAATTTAACCCAGAATTCTTTTAATTTTAAGAATTTTAAGAATTATAGTCAATTAACAACACAAAATGTCTCATAACCACTTCCCTTTACAATATTTCAGGCAAAGACACACACTCACATTAAATGAGACAAATCAGCAGTCCTCCTGTAACTGTGGGATATAATACATGTATTCCACATACATGTATGTGAACCAACCAACGCAGAGCAGAGTCTCTGGCCAATGCGCATGGTGTTGCGCCAAACACAGCCCCAGAAACACACACAAACTAAGCATGTTCCTGTTTTATTTCCTATTGCTTATATTTATGAAGCTTTGTAAATGAACCAGTCAAGCTCCACTGTGCGATGACGCTGTGTTTGATGCTCTGAGCTCCTTCTTGAGTGACTGAGCCTCAACCCACCCACGGTGAAGCCACAGTTCGCACTAAAGAACCTACTCTTCTTTGGTTCCGGCTGGGAACAAATTTTTCTGGTTCACGAACCAGTTTATGTTGGTGGAAACGTGCCGAGCGAACTGGAACCGTTATTTTTCCCAGGTGGTGGAAAAGCGCTATGTGTAATATGGCTGAACAAACAGCAGAAGGTGAACTAAAATTCCTACTCGTGTATGTGTGAGTACAGAAAAAAACTCATGTTTTTGTGGAGTTTTCCATGGGTATTTTTGAGCTGTGCACTATTCATATATGTCAGACTGCTAATGGAATGACAAGACTACTTCTTGCCATGTGTCCTCATGTTTGGACTGGCTGGTGTCCCTCAAGCAGAACATTGACAGGTAGACCAACCGGTGTGCTGTAATCGCTGACAATAACAGTGGGATTCTGAGAATAATTCATCTTTAAAGCTGAGATCATGCCCATGACCCAAAAGTAACTCCTCTGGAGGTAGAACTGCATTCTGTTGAAAGTCCTGGATGCATTTAATACCTGATGAATATGTATCAATATAAACAAAAATGACATTGTTATAAATGACATTATGGTGATATATTTCAAAGTGTAATATTGGGCATGTGCTGAATGTGAACTTGAGATAATTAGTGTTTATTACCGTTGTAGTACTGGTCATAGTGCAAGATTTTTTTCAGCGTGGTTATCTGCGTGGGTAATCAAAGTTTGCTCTGGTCATATTGTGAAATACTGTATTGATAAAAGTGTCAGTTACCGTTCTGTGTCTAAGACAGAGTAAACAAGGGCTTCACTGTGAGTAGCTAAACGAACCTGCGGTCATACTAGGATGTTTAATAACACATTCAAGTGGATATTATGTCCCAGGGAAGAGGAATTTTGCCCTTACATACACATTCTCCTTCGGTATATTGTATCTAGAGAAGTGTAATAGTTTATATGGCCATCATCCTTGTAGTTAACTCAGTCTTTTGCAGCATGAAATGAAGACTGTGGATGTTCTTGAGGCTACTGGAACTGCTGGAATTCTCTCATGGATTGCATACCCCTGACAAACACACATGGAAACAGAACTTTTTCAAACATTGTCAGGATGTATGGTTATGTCACATGATCCATATTTTCACGGTGCAATGAAAAAAATGTATCGTCCAAAACAGTAACTTTTACAGGAGAAGGAATACTTAACCTCTTAGACCTCAATAGAAATGAATGTAAAAAGATATAATTCCATGTATTTTTGCATTTCTATTGGTTCATTCTTCATGAAATTTTCACACAGTGTGCTACATAACTGATTTTACTAATTATCTGTAACTTAACCGTTCCATTTCTACAACAATTCTAATATAATGATGAATAAAGTGTATAAATTGCACTTTATGATGGGGTACACAAGCAGTCACACAGCTCCAGGGTCATGGGGTTGTGGGTTCACGTCCCGGTCCGGGTGGATATCTGTGAGGAGTTCGATGTGTTCTCCCTGTGTCTGCGTGGGTTTCCTCCGGGTGCTCCGGTTTCCTCCCACAGTCCAAAAACACACATTGGTAGGTGGATTGGCGACTCAAAAGTGTCCGTAGGTGTATAAGCGGTTACTCTGTAGCCTAGAGAACTTTAGAGAACTATATTAGAGTGTACCCCTTTGGTAATTAAATGGTAATTATTTTGCCAGTGGGAAAGAAAAAATCTGTAATGCTCACATCTGGTAGTTTGCATGATTCTGTAATTTATATTACAATTATTCTGCAGGCAATATTATTTTGTTTTATTAGGTTTTATTGTGCAAAAATAGTTTATTAAAAAAGGAAATTGTTTAGTTATTTTTGTTGTGAGAAAATTAAACCTGGTGTTTTTGTAAACCATGTAAGTCAGGAGCATCGTTTTGATCATGGCATTACCACACCTGTTATTCCTTTGGATAAGCTACAAGGCTGGTTAAAAAAAACCAAAACACACCCAAACACACATGCACCAGTTATTGCGGCACTGTTTGCATGGTGGTAATTATAACATTATCATAACCCCTCTTGCATCACTTGACTTGGAATTGTCTTAGAACCCATTCTGTACACTTAGTGAGTAGCTGTTCCAACAGCTCCACAGAAGGCATGACTGCAGAGTCCTGAAGGCTGGGTTGGATGCAAATCAGTTTCCCCTTTCCAGGGTGTGGGACGGTCATTATCTTCACACTGTTAGACTGTTTGCTTTGTGCAGTGTGTCGATAAGCTAATCAGCTATCCTTTCCCAAACCAGGAATGTGAACTTGGAAGGCATTGAATGGTATGAAAGGGATAACAAAGCAGCCATGATGATGGATACTGTGAGAGGAAAATGAACAAAGCAGTTAAACGTAGTCATGGACAGTGCCAGCCTTGATGATGTGATATGGCTACAGGGGATTACCCTGTAGAGGTTTATAGTGGACTCAGACACTTCCAGTTATCTTCAGTGAGAGAGACATGTTTTGTTTGTATAGAATACTGTCTGTATTTGTTGTACTTGTCGCATTTTGTATCGTTGTCTGCTGGTCCTCTGGGTCAATGTAGCACCATAACAAACACTCCGGTGAGGAATGACAGTAAATTGACACTGACTGTGACGTTTGTGCTCTGTTTTGCATGCCAGGATTCTCTCCCTTTGAGCCTCCTGCACAGCAGCCTTTTGTGTAAACTTCTGTAGACTCCTGAAATTGAAAACATATTCAAAGTGGTCCGTCTTTTGGATCACGTCTGTTATTTTTGGCTGACCAATCGGATCAAGTATAAGCAGGCCTTCAATGACGCTAGTAATGGAGGAAAAATGAATGGTTGCTTTATTTAGTGGCTGATATCATAAACAAAATGCAGCTAATTTTGTTCAGTTTTATTTTATAGTAGTGCTAGTAACTTTGCATTTGTACGTATCTGAACAATAGCTAGCTAGCAAGACTGATTGATGGTTATGACACAGCTGTTGCTTAGCGACATGAAGATGCAGGAAGTGGAAAAACCCCAAGAGAAGACAAGATGGTGCAGTGCTCCTTGCATTTATTGACCCTCAAAAATCTCACTATAACCCCATCTAAAAGAACCATGCAGCACACATTTCTATATTACAGTACTGTAGCTAATAATGGTTAAATGATTCCACTACAGTAGAAATAGTTAAGCAGACAGAGGTTAATGTTATAAATCTAAAAACACACTGTTTGTAATAGTGGGCAGTGTGAGGGCATTTTATTTGTCTTCTTTCTTGGAAACCACTGCCCGTAATTAAATTTCAGTTCAAATTTCAAATTAAATCTGCGTGCAACCTATTAAAGCCAAGGCGAAGGGGCTTGATATGTTATGCACACAACTGCACTCAAATAACTCAGCAGACTGATTTTTGGGGGCTGTTTCAGTTCAGAGGAAAACCACTGTGTATTATTTAGAACATGAAAAACATGAAAGCTGAAGCCAGTCTTGATCTCAATGTCTGAAATCACGTCAAATCAGAGAATATGTTTGTATTGATGTCTAATAATTGATTCTACTGGCTGTAATTTATAATAATCTGGAGGACATGACATGTAACCTGAATACATTAGCATGCACCAGAGCCTGCTCTCTCAGTACTGTCACTGTGTAGGTAACTTTCACCTTCACTCTGGTGGAACCTGCAATTGATCCCTTCATTTGGGAAAATAATTGTACCATATTTTATTTTAATTGTAGATTTTGAAGTTGAAATGATCCATCATTTATCAACTTCAGACTTTTATTTTTGTTTTTCTATTAAAAAAAAGAGAAAATTAATATTCCTTTTGAACAAGAGGAGTTTAAGACCACTGCTGTGCCTTTAGAAGAGACATTTACACTGTCTGTGGACAGGACATTTTGTTTTCTGACAGTGTACATGCCTTGACTCTGAGGGGATTAGAGGGCATAGAGTCTTTCAGAAGTAGTTTTAACTGTGATATTAGTCATAGTATCTTAATTTTTGTTGCTGTCTTTCAAATGTAGATTGTATTTAACTTGGGTCTTTTAGTGCAGTGATAAACTAAAAGATTTTCTTTGAAATAAAATGATTTTGGCAACGTTTTATCTTGTTTTCAGTGACTCCTGGTCACCCTGAGCTAATTCATTTGCCCATCCCAGCCTCGATCAAAATAGACTGTCTCTGGGCAGCTGTACAGTACCACCGCAGGAGAGATGTTCCATATCTATATCTGCCATTCTCTACTTTTCCCCTTGACATGACCACTGTCATAACCACACACTCCCAAACGCTTAAATGGATTCATAATAACAGTACAGTTAATCATATAAAGCAAAGAATATGTGTCTTTCTAGAAACAACAATTCTCAAACTTGAAAATGTGTGTATTTATCCATCTTTTATTTTTGCTTTGCCTTCATTGTGGATCTGCAGATGTTGTTTTTGATTTCCTCAGTGTGATATGGCTGCTTTACTCCTCATAGCTTGGCCAGGTTGAGTTTTCCTGCTGGCCAGTGGCTAATGCATATGCAACAGATGCCGGTTCATCCCGACTGAAGGGGGGGTCTAATAATAGAGTGCCTCCTTGGAGGGCTGATCCATGTACACCCCTAAACTTTTGGTCAACAAATTATCCTCTATAGTACAGTAAGGCTTTAGGAACTTAGTTGCTTTTTTGTGGAAAATAAGCAGAACCTCAGATGTTTGGGAGTTTGTTCCAAGCTCAACATATATGTACGTATATGTATGATGGATGACTGCAGGCAGTAATATCTTGTTCCTTGTGAAATTGCTTTACAGAACATTGTTAATCCTGGGGCATTGCCCTGTCATTCTGCTTTGCTCTTGCTCTTTTCTGCTTCTCCATGATGTGCTTGTTAATTGGAGTATGTACTCAGTCCAGTAGTAAAAATGTCAAAGTTATTTTTAGTTCACTTGCCCAAGTGTGGTTGCCTCAAGATTACTTTGACTTACATTGAACCCATGCACTCAAAGGCACAATGGAGGAAAGAGGCAGAATTGAATGCTTTTGCAACGGATGTGACGTCATCAATACATTCAGAAACTTTGGTGAGGTTCCCCTTAGCCAATTAAAATCTGCCACAGAATTTTCACTCTTTCCATATTACTAAGATGCAATTGTAACTACAAAAAGAAGCACAGTGCCTTCATTACTAGTTGCACTACAACATACAAGCAAAGACACGGTTTGAATTGTAAGTGTTTTTATTTAACAGCTTCACATTTATGACTTTTTGTTTGTATACCCACTGCCATTTTTTCACTTAGCTCCACTCGCCATACAGGAGCCCTTTGTAGTTTGATAATTTCAGACTTTATTTGCCGTTTTACTTTGTTCTTCAATGGTCAGGGCCAACACAGAGCAGATATGACTTGTGTTGGTTGTTCTCTAGTCCTTCATCAGTGGACCCAGGTCGCTGTTGGCCGGATATTCTTAGTTGGTGGACTATTCTCTGTCCAGGAGTGACACTAAGGTGTATAAAATCTCTAGGAGCACTGCTGTGTCTGATCCAGCTGTAACAATGCAACAAAGAGAATGGGCAATGAGTGCATAACAGGGATTTTGTAATAATCTTATGGCTGATCTGTGATGTTGAGACCTGGTAGACAATAATATTACACATTAAAACAAATGTGACAGGGTGACAGTTATTACGCGGTTATTAAAGAAGGGCAATAGATGTTCTAAATGGCACTAAAGTGTTTCTAAGTTGTTAAGGAGTAGAAAAATATGCAATCATTCAGATGAAAACTGTTGCTAATCCGCAAAACCCAGAACATCAGCTTTTCAGTTTTCCTGCCCCAAAATCTTCCTTCATTTCACCTCCTCTTGCCTGAGAGTGCAGTGACCAACTCCTGTAACTGGGCATACTGAATCAGTGTGTATGAAACCATCAAGGGACCCACCAGAGAAGGGTGATGCTGCCTTCCTCATGCTGCTAGTCAATGCCAGCATTTGTTTGGAGTTCCCCTAAGCTTCCTGGACAGCTATTTATATGTTAATACCTGAAAGAGTGAGCACGAGAGAGAGTGCTATAGTTTGTGTGAAAATGCCTTTGTATGTTTAATGAATCAGCTGTAGTTCTTTCAGTCTACTTTCTCTAAAGCGCTGACAAGTGAGCATTCCTGAGTTGGTTAGTGAAAACTAAGTACTGGTCGACATAAGGAAAATAGGCCTTTCACTTGGCAGTAGTAGCTGCTTAAATGGTTGAATGCACTCATTTCTCTTTATTTTAGCTTACCTTTCTAAATACATAGCACTGTAGAATTATGCCAGGTTTGTTTCACAGTGTAAAATGGAGTGTTACTTTTGTTTTATAGAAAATAGTTGACACGACAAAGGACCAATCACAAGTCTGATGTTTTGGACGTGTAGAAGGAGGCAGTCTTTCACATTGGACCAGTACCAGAGCCAGAATAAAACGAAGTGTATATACAAGGATATACAGAGAGTCAGTTAGACTGCATCTGGCTGAATCCTGACAGTGAGGCCAGCTCAACACATAAAGTATCAGAATCTCCATCTACTTGTGGGCTGAGCGTCTACAATGGTGGGGAAATTCTCTGGTTTGTTTACTTTCAGATGGTCCACGTCCACGTTTGAATTACCACAGAAACTCATTTGTAACTCAACTACGTTTCCCAAATTTTGACACATTCCACCTTCAGTGATAATAAACAGCAAAAATAAGTCATTATTACCCACCTATGGAGCAGGAATAGAGCAATATCCTAATCTTGGTTCTCTACTTTGTCTAAAAACTCCAGATGCCTTCTACCATGAGCAGAGAGCGAGAAATCCTAGCGTACCAGACCATGAACATTTTTTTTTCTGCCCCCCTTTTACCAACACTGGGGCTTTGTAAACGCATTTGACTGTGTTCTAGCACGCAGAGGGAAGAGCTAGCAAATGGTGAGGAAATATTTGATTAAAATCGTGAAGTAATATGAAAGGTTTCACGTTTTTCCGTAAATTAAATAAAAATAAAACACTATATCATTTTACCAATGAGCTGGTGTGTACAGTGAATGCACCTTTTATCTTCCAAAGACTTCCAAAAATTATATAAACAGAAAAAGAGTGCATTTTGAATACTGCCAGCTGTCAGCTCGTCTAGTGACACAGATCACAGTTATGCTCTATTCAGCTTCAGCACTTGCTTCTGGTGTAAAACAATTAAAGTTACCCCCAGTAACCCTAACTAATGTCTCAACATTCACTGCTCTCCCTCGTATCACAAAACCTACATTATTTCCAGTTCAGACACGGTGTGGCTCATTTAAATATAGAGAATTGATTGTAAATATGTTAAAGATAAACAACAGATCAAATGATTTATTATACTGTGATTACATCCATAAAACTAGTTTGTTCAGTGTACTCAGGCATTTCTTCCTTTTGCCCCCATTCACTCAGTTCAGTCTGTGGTCTCTCAACTCATCCCCCTTTATGTATTTAACTCCCACTGGGGCTGGGTCTCTAGCTGTGCCTTGCCTTGACTCTCAGCAAGAAAAAGCCTGTTGCAGGTGGATGAGGAGCTGAGGACGAGCAGAGACAATAAGGCAGACAGTTTAATTTCAGCAAGCCACACGAACAGGGCATGGCACATTTCTGTAAATAAACAATGTTGTGTTTTGCCATGCTAAGTGCTACTTGTGAAAAAAATGTAGGAAGTTAATGGAAAAGCTAGAAAAGTTAAAGCTAGTAATTTAGCTAGCTACGTATTAACACTGATAAGATATATTCAGTGTCCAAATGTGACACCCCTTCTAATTAGAGAAGTAGACTACCTTAAAGTGTACTGTGTGCTAATGTTCAGTGATGCACACACAATGCTAAATGCTAAATAAAAAGCAACTGCCAATGGAACTGGATGCTCTTAGTGTGGGCTTCAGATGTATAACACCATCCAGCACTGAGCTGTGGAGCAGTGGGACTGTAGTTGTGGCACACTGTCCAAAACCTTTATAGGGTTTAATTTTTATTTCTCGTCCAACATCAGCACCCTACAAAGTTGGCTGAGTGCAATCAAACCTTCACAAGTGTTAAAAATGTTACAACAACACGTTTAAACCCTTCCCTGAAGAGTAAACTCTCAAGCACTGGCCAATAATTGCTCTGAAATACAAATCAGCACCGGCATGGCTGTTAAGCTAGTGGGACCTGTCTTGTGACTACAATTCTTTCAAGCCATGTGGCATGCCTTTCCTGTTTCTCCTAATTGGTCTGTTGGGAAATCTAACATCAGGCTGATTGTCAAATAGAAACTCATATTGAGAACATACAACATATGTCCAACAGTCACATGCTTTACATTATTTATCACACTTCTGTAAAGAGTTTATTATAGCAGTAAAATTATATCAGTATCTCTTGATCCCTAAGAGCTGTGCATGCTTTGATAAAAATCAAATCCCGTTTTGATGGAAGCCTTAGCCTCAAGCTAAAGCCAGAGCATTTATGCAAAGTGTTTTTGGCTGGATGCACATTTTACAAAGGTAGTTAACTTTGTAGATTATTAGTGTCAGTAGCCCACACCTGCATGGACACTCATGTGTGACATTTATGTTTATCATGTGACAGGATTAACGAAGATTATATTTCAAAGAAGGGACAAAGGTATTGTACTTCATTAATCTACTGAAAGCATCAATAGTGATAAAAAGATACTCACCATGTTGCTGCTTATTGTAGTAATAAATGCTTTCTGTATTTTTTAAAGCTTACAAAGACCTGAAAGGTCCACTTCCACTAAAAGGCTGTCACTGATTGGATAGAAGCTCACACTAATTGGTCAAAGAGCTTTTCAATCTTAAACCTAACCTGTGTTTGGAGGTCAGACATACTGTAAATCCAGGGCTAGATGGAACAGGCCTCCGTCTCTTATTAAGGCTTGACGGTCTGCATATGGACTAAACAGTTATAATCAGTTTATGTAATATTCACATAAACTGGTTAACACTCTGTAAAATATCTGAATATATTTATGATTCAGAAGTACATGAAAGAGCATGCAGCATGTGTGGGCAGAGTTATACTTCCTGTAATGTGTGTTTGTGTGTGTGTGAGTGTTGTGTATGGGTGATATGCAAACCAAGCTGACAGAAGTCTCTTGCATCACTACGTATGATGTCACATGATACAGGAAGTTGTGTGTTGTGGCGGTGCTATTCGTGAAGACAGACACCATGCCTAGCTGTACACTCACTCTTTATAAGGCATGTTAGTCTATTCTTCCCCACATCCTTCCTCTACTCTGTAGTTCCCTTATATAGATGAATAGTTTAAATGAAGCAGGAATTTCTGGGGGTGTGAGTTTGTCACTAAATATTATTCCAGAGACTCACTCAACCTGTTTTTAAAATGATGCATTTGAGGAGAATGACTAAATTATGGAAGAATGAGGCATGGAGTAATCAAGCTGACACATAACACAAGCATGTGTTTTTATATTTTATTACAATGGGAATAATTAAAGCAAGTTGTTTCTAGTTTATAATGTGGTGTCTGTTACTGCTTATTTGTTTTGTATCTTTTCAATCTTATTGTGACAGGTGTGCTATCATTTTGGTACAAATTGGTTAATCTGTTTCTTCTTAGGATAAGGGAATATTTCCTATTTGTGCACTACTAAGATTCATCCATGGGATGCTTCATGGCACTAACATTTTTATTGAAACTGCCCTTTTTACAGAAAATATATATGTATAATCAAATATTCTAACATTGTCCTGACTGCTTTGTTTTTGCTCATTGTTCCAATAAGCCCTAGACCTAATTCCCACTCTAATGGGTTCCACAACAGCAACCAAGCTTATCCATCTCAAAAAAACCAATCATAATGGGGCAAACTAGAAGTGGCCAGTCATTTAAACAAGTCTGTGTCAGCCTTCTCACAGTGGCCTTTGACCAGCACTCACACAGCTGCTAGCATGAAGATAAGGGAGGCTGCAGGCTGGTCTGGGCAAACAATGGACTTTGCATACCCTGACAACTGGCATGGAAAAGAAACACTGAGGGCTCTGTGGAAACACCAGTGAATGAGATAAAGAGTAATATCTAACATGATTGTCTTTGAAGCATATTCATTTTAAACTATAACTTTAAGTTAAGTTTATTTGTACAGTGCAATGTACACCCTGACGGTGTCACAAAGAAGCTTTACAGAAAAGCTAATTAAATCAAAAACAAATGATACCACAGTTGGTTCCGACCCTGCAAAGTGATTGGCTGAGAGACGTTCCAGGAGTGCCAGTATTACACGATAATAGCTGTTCAGGGATCACTCCGCAAAATTCATGTAACCTAGCAATGATGCCAGCGCTTACAAGGCAGAGTCGAGGCATGTCTTTTTTCTCCAGTACACTCATTCACCAGCTCTGGAGCGATACTTCAAAATACTCATTTTTAATTTAAACAGAGAGAACTTGGCATCATTTAGTGTGTGATATATACCACAAAGATCTGAATCCGCTGTAAACAATGTTTACATCATGACATTTTATTGACTTCATGTGTTTGTCTCTGCTTCTGTTCTGATTTAGACAGAGGGCAGTTCTAAATAATGCAGCCTTTTTTACCAACAAATCTGGTGTGAACATGGACCGACTCCTGGAGAGAACCAAAGTTCAGAAATCATGGACGGGTTTAACATCTCACAAGTTAAAGATACAGAGTTCGTTGAAAAGAGCAAAATGAATGTGTGACGGAATGGAAATATTTTACCTTGTGGAAGGTTGATTAATATTGTGTGTGTGTGTGTGTGTGTGTGTGTGTGTGTGTGTGTGTGTGTGTATATGTATAATATTTAGTTTTTTTATATAATCACACTTACCATCTACATATTTCTTCCAGCAACTAGCTTTTCAGTTCTCTGGAAAAAAAAATTGTTGTGAGAGTTAGTAGATTATATCGAGAGAGCACATATTGACCGTACTCCGTACCACGTTGTCAGCAATGCATTTATAGATTTTGCCTTTGCCCTCATCTTACTCGTTAATATGGGTTTGCTGAGTAGATTCAATATGTCCATATCAGAGTTGGCTATAGTTATCTAGCAGCATGTGGAATTAAAGTTTTATGCCTGCTACATAAAAGAAGCTGGATGCTGCCTTTGTCGATATATCTGATAGTGTGGAGACTTCACATTGTGAATGGAATTCAGATCGACAAGTGCGTGTTATTGATTTTTTTAATCAGATAAATCAGTATGTGGTTTCTTAGTTGTTTAAATTTCCAAATAAATGTAATATCACCATTTAGAAATCGTTTTACTAAAGAAGAAATAACAGCTTTTTTGTCTAACCTGACAGCTGTTCCTACTTCATAATTCTATTTACTTTTACTGTATTTATAATGGGACTGGTGATAACTATGGCCTTTTAAATCTCTGCAGTGTCCATGTATTATGCTTCTCAACGTTGTGTGGTATTGGTAATTTTGGAAAGTCCCTTAAAGCTGTGTCACTGTCAGGTCAACATGTCTGTCAGTGCCACATGTTCACACCCTTCCCAGAGTGGCCGTCACATCTTATTCTAAAAGGAGGTGTGTGGGGCCTGTGGCCGTGATATCATGTCCTCATCCTTCCTCTTTCTTTCAATGTCTTGCTCTATTCAGTGACCCTGATGGTTCATGTTTTACGATAGCCCCTTACAGCTCCTTCCCTACATTTCCATTAGATGGGACAAGCGGAGCATGTTTTTATTTTGGCTTGTTCCTTGTGCTTGCTCTAAATGAGGTAGTTTGTTTGTAGTCCTCTGAGCACAAACAGCAGAGTAACTGTAGCCCCTAGCTGTTTTTGACTTTCCCCATGATTACTGTGAGTCAGTGAATATGTCAGTCTTCATTACGTCAGCCTTTCATCATTCTCTCATTCATGCGTGTATGTACTGGTGACCCTGATAATAAGTACTGACACTGCAGCTCCTACCATCAAAGAAAGATTCTGAATTTCGCAAGTTTGCCTATAGCTAGAGTCAGATGATTTCACTGATGACCTTTGTTTTCATTGCATGGAAATCATGAGAAGTCTGAATATGTTTTCTGATTCATGGGAAGAACCAGCTTTTACAATGTGCTTACCTTGAGAAAGAAAACAGGAGTAAAAAGAGGAATACTAGGAAAAAACTTTGAAGATATTTGATACATATGTTTGTATACAGATTCTAATATTTAACAGTTAAACACATTAACCCTGTGCCATTGAGATACAATAATATGTCATCCTTCAGAGCCTCACCAATGCTGGTAACCTAATGTTTCATCCATCCATCCATTATCTGTAACCACTTATCCAATTCAGGGTCACGGTGGGTCCAGAGCCTACCTCGAATCACTGGGTGCAAGGCTGGAATACACCCTGGAGGGGGCACCAGTCCTTCACAGGGCAACACACACACTCACACATTCACTCACTGTCACACTCACAGTCACTTTTGAGTCGCCAATCCACCTACCAACTTGTGTTTTTGGACTGTGGGAGGAAACCGGAGCACCCGGAGGAAACCCACGTGGACACAGGGAGAACACACCAACTCCTCACAGACAGTCACCTGGAGCAGGAATCGAACCCACAACCTCCAGGTCCCTGGAGCTGTGTTACTGCGACACTACCTGCTGCGCCACCGTGCCGCCCTCAACCTAATGTTTTTATACTGGAAGTATAGCCACTACTTTTGACTATATTTGCATTTCAAAATAAATCATAAAATGTATTTTTGTAATATTACAAATATAGCAATGTAAATAAGTTGCAAACATTGTTTTGTATCTTTTGCAGTTTCAAAATCATTGTGATGCTCCACTGATAAAGAGAATAGAGCCACTGCTGTTGCTTCTCTGTGTTCAGCTCTGCAGAACCTGTACTATGTAACTTTTGGAGGAGGGTAGGAAGCCATCTCCCTTTATTTCAGGGCAGTGATGTAAAAGTGAATTAAACTCTGCAACTGTAGGTGGAGCGCAGGAGCAAAAATACATAATCGTACCTAGTGTTTTTTAAAAGCAATTATTAAGCAGTCACTCAGATATCATCCACATCTCTAAAAATACACCATACCGCTCCGTAATATTCAAATAATTAATAAATGATTGTAATGCCAGGCAGCAGAAAGTCAAAACAATGAGAAAATTCCCCATGGGTTGTGTGTATATTACTTCTCCTCTAATCCACCTCACAGAAGATGTCTATGACAGCCAGCACGTCCTGTTTCTGTCGCATCATCACATCAGGAAAAAATGAGATTAAGATTGGAACGTGACTCACATGCTCGAGGCATGCGCTGACCTGAGTGTGTGCCAGGCTGCACAGGGGACAGCTGTATTTGGGAACACTGTGTGTATCATGTTTAACCAGCATGAGAACTGTTATGTTGCTACAGTTAAGTGTTGTGGCGAGAACTGACCCTGAATCTTAGGTTATTGTGTTTGGGTCAATATTGTGACATGTATCCGTGTCTGTCTGGGGATATTTCTTTTCTTCTTATGTGAGTAAAAGTGTTTTAATACAAGACTGATTCACTTGTATATAAATGTAGATTTGAATGTAATGTAAATGTAAAAATGGCAAGCATTGAGTCAAGCATTGCACCATTTTATTATTGTGTCATTATTTAATATCAAACTGAGCATGTGCAGAAATCCATTCTGCTAAAGGCCAAGATGGCTGCTCTGCAAGGGGTAACCTGGCACAGACTCTGTTCAGGTTTGTGACTTGAAGGCACATGGCTCAAAATGAGCAAAATAATAATGCAATTTCCACTAAACAACGTGCTTTTCTTTGTGAAGCAGTGGCTTGTGTTGTATAGAGCTAGAGATGAGTATCACTAGCACAAGTGTTAATATGTCGCCCACAAATTAGCAGCAGCCATAAATGTCTTGACATTTATGTATGGCATTAATTAGAGGGAACCTGCTTGCTGCTCATACTCATGCTGCTTGTTCACTGCCCATTTGTTTGTATAAAATAATGCTCCTGGATAAGGAGGTATTGAACTGTGATTATTTACACACTTAAGGTACTCTAGAGACATTCTTGATTATTATTGCTTTGTATTTATCATGTCAATACAGAGCAGGTGTCGTTTATGGCACATCCTACCACAGTGAGTGTAGCAGAGTGGGTAATTAGTCCCGAGAGAGAGGGAGGTTGCGTAGTACGTGTGGTGCTCTGAGATGAAATCAGTGTGTCTTTTGTTAAGCTTAAAAGAGGAGTATGTAACATAAATAAAGGCCGCAGCCGCCTGGTGAATCATGCAGGACCAGCAGAGGTAGGACTGGTGGTTGCTCTTCAATCACAAAGGTGTAGAACTTTAATGAATATAACATCAGAAATAAAAAGTGTATACCCTAAAACCAATAATGCACTGCACATTCTGGCACACTAAATGTTGCTTCCCTGTACGGTAGAGCATTTTTAGAGACTCTGCTGGGGATATTAGCACGCTAACAGACCCCACTAAGTGATGTTAATGGACATTATCCTGACTAAGGGCCTCTCATTAAAACTAATGGAGTTTGAGGTATCCAAGCCCATCATGACGGCTAAATGCAAATGGAGGGTCATAGAAGCTTCCAGAAGGGTAGATGTAAGATTCCCAAGAGGAGCTGTTCATTTCATATGTGAGTAACCGAACTCTAGAATTGAAAGAGTTTTGTCGTTGCTGATTTGTATCTTTTCTGGTGTAATCTCATGGCCATGTCAGATGGTCCTCTCCTCTTCTTTTTGTTCAGAACTTCTGTAAAAATTGCACTGCAGTAAACATCTTTCCCCTCCCTTATTTCCAATGAGAAACCCACACCCAAAATGATGTATACTTTCCTTTCTATTCTGCAGTAGACACTGCCTTTTATTTGGGCCCACATTTTGGATCAGTTAAACCAACATTCCTGGAACCTTAGTGATGAACTCATCCATCAATGTTGATAGTGGGTACATTGAGATGCTAATGCTAATGACTCTTAGCTGGAGAAGTCAGCAGCCATTACCTAAAGTGTTTTATTCAGCAGAAAGGTGTCCTGTATTTGGACCTGTACACAGGCTGGTTTGCTTAGCCTAGCAGGAGGACTGTTTGGCTTGGCAGGATGGTCTTGTTTCTCTTGTTAGCCGAGTCTGTTCAGTAATCAGATCTACTTTCCATCTAAGGAATGCCAAACATTACATGTTGATTTTAAATTCCGTTTATTTTCTACATGTGCTGCTTGAGGGAAGTGTGAGGCCAGTGTTTTGTCTTGTTCAGTTTTAAGACAGTTAGTCATTTTATTGAGATTTTCTCTTTTAGTCGTCTAAAAGAGATTTGTCTGGACTTTTTCCATCCTGAAATAACATGCGAGCTGCAGGTATACAGTATCTCTGTCCTACACATCTACATTCCATTTCTTTGTGAACACCAGTTGTGTCTTGTTTCTTTTTTTTTTTTTTACCAAAAAAAGTACCGCAGTCGTTTTTAAAGCCTTTGTTATCAGCTGTGAAATGTCGTTTTGTCTTTTCCAGCTTGTTCACAATGTCCGAAAAAATATGTTGTAATGTTTTATTATTATGCCTCATTCTCCATGCTTACTGAGAACAAGTGTTGAATAATACAGTTATAGCATGGTATTTCTCTGTGTACTTTGTGTGAATTCTTGAAGCAGGATCAGCAGTAGACATCACCCATATGATGCCCGAACGGTTACCAGCATGACTTTCTGCCACCCACTATTTTTGGAACATGGAAGGGGTGTCCATTGTGTTTAGAATGAAAATATGAAAAGATACATCTAGATTTGATTTTGTTGAAATTTCCTGTCTGAAGGGGGTTGTAATCAGAATAGAATTGTTAAAATGAGCTTGATTTGCTGGGATGATGAGAGCATAAGCAGAGATGAAGGCTCGAGTTTGATCAACAGTTTGCTTTTAAAAATTGATCAGGCTTGTCTGCCTTAATTGTTTTATGACACACACAGAGGCCTTACATCAGTAAAATGTATGATCGCATGTACAGCATTCTGTGGGGATTTTGTGTAATTTGGTACTTGGAGTTTATTAAAATGCATTTATTTAAACATACATTTTGAAAAGGTCTTTGTTAGAATATTATTTGAGAAATGAATATTGTGTGATAAGATGATTTAAAAAAAAGAGCTACATTTGTGTTTCTTTATTAGTTAATTGACTGAATAATCACGGCAGCCCTGTGTATATTTTACATTACCACCATTTAAGTATCTTTATTAAAGCAGCACTATAATACAGGGACATCCATGACTGTGTGTGTGTGTGTGTGTGTGTGTCTATGTATGAGTGATCGATTGTTCAGTATGGACTGAACTGGTAATTTAATCTCTCAGATGGCCTCTTGCTCTCAGTCTGCTGTCTACATGCTCTCTCTCTCTCTCTCTCTCTCTCTCTCACACTCTCTCTTCTCTCTTTCTCTCACTCTCACACACACACTCACACTCTCTCTCTCTTTCTCTCACTCTCTCTTTCTCTCACTCAAACACACTCACACTCACTCTCTCTCTCTCTCTCTCTCTCTCCCTCTCTCTCTCTCTCTCTCTCTCTCTCTCTCTCTCTCTCTCTCTCCTATTTCATGTTCAGGTTGTGCTTTATGGCCTTCTGTGTTCAGTGGTCTGTCTGATGCTATTGCTACCAGAATGTAGGTCTGTGCTGTGCTATGTGCTATTTTTGCTCACTGTCCTACATGTGTGTTCACATATTGTGTGTGTAGAACAGTGAATGTCCCTGCATGTGTGTGCATGAGATGTAAAGCTCTATGTGTGTAGCTAATGGGGGTTGTGTGCTTCTAATCTGTCAATACATCTTTATGTTCATAACTGTTTTTGTTTATATCTATTGTGTTATTATCCCCTTAATATGAAAGCAGTGACAAATGATCTAGGTCTGCCTTTTGTGCCATAAATATTAAAAATACAGTCAAAAGCTAGGAATAAATTCATCTCTATGATAATGCCAAGCTAATATTTTCTAGTGGCTTTAGTGAATTCTAACAGTATGTTAGCACTAAACAGATGCTAATTAATATTAAGACATTTTACTGGTCTAAATTAACTTTGTAAATTTTAATTTAGAAGGATTGACTCCAGGGTGTGTTCTTGCCTTGCGCCCAATGATTCCGGGTAGGCTCCGGACCCACTGCGAACGGGATAAGTGGTTACAGACAATGAAGTAATTCATTTTAATATTTTAAATCATTGTCTGTGTTTTGTAAGTGGCTAAAAACATGAACACATTTTTCTTCACTTTTAGCAGTTTCAGCGTGTGATATCAGGCCTTCACTGAAAGGCTCCAGAGGCCCTGATGCTTCTGCTCCATTTGAAAATTACTAACATAAATTTGTCTACTCCATTCTCATTGTAATCTGTTTATTTATTTATCAACTCTGTGTTCACAGCTATGTTTATTGATTGATAGAGATGTTAATGGGCAAAATGAACCATGCAGTGAAAGTGTATTCTACACACTCGCCCCTGACCCCTGATGTGTATCTGCTCCTATGAACACACAGCTTTATTAGAATATTGTGAAGCCATGCGGGAAAATAATTCCCCCCCCCCCCCCCCCCCACACCATGATTAATGTGAAAGAGCTCACTGCAGACTACATCAACACAGCTCTGCTGGAGACTGCTTGGCTCATTGAAGTAAAGATACAGCTGCATCCTATCTCACCACACACACACACACACCATTGACCTTCCCACACACACACTCCTTTGACTGGCACAAAAGTAGATAAAGTATGACAGAAGGATGGCAGTTTGAGGAATAATATGTGAGTACATGTCCCATTGGCTGTTGTGTGTGTGTGTGTGTGTGTGTATGTAAGTGTGTTAGCAGGACCTGTTTTACTCGCTCTCTGAAATGCTGCACTGTTTATTTCATGCTGGAGGTAATAGGGTCAGGTGTGTGTGTGTGTGCACGCGTGCAAGTGTGCTGTGAATTTTCAGGGTGGAACTCCTGTTGTATCCCCAGGGAGTCACATGCATCTGCTCTCATTGGTCAATTACAGCGAGCGCGTGTGGTTGTGCCTTTGTTTTCTGGGTAACAGATTCCCTCCACTATATATTTATGTTGCATCAGCTCAACTCAAATTCAAATAAGCACATTTTGCTTGACCAGCAGTTTCCCAACAAGTGCCACACTCACTCACAATAACAACACAGCACACGTTTGTGTCTTTTGTTAGTTTTGATAATTAATTACTTTCAAATCAGTTCAGACAGACACTGCTTCAAAAAAAACAAAAAAAACTCTGGATCACTCGTGTTATTCACATTCAGTACCTACAGAGAAAATTTGTTCTCACAGAATCCACCTTGAAAAGGTCCTTATTACAGTACATTTTAAATTGTGCTATAAAATTGAAGCATCACTGCTTATTCTCCAAATATTTTATAGGGTTTAACTCATTATGAAATTGAAAGCATTATGAAGTGGTTTAGGGTCTCTATTGAAAATAACAAAATATATTTTTTGAGAATAAAGTCAGATATTGGGGCAGCACGGTGGTGCAGCAGGTAGTGTCGCAGTCACACGGCTCCAGGAACCTAGAGGTTGTGGGTTTGATTCCCGCTCCGGGTGACTGTCTGTAAGGAGTTGGTGTGTTCTCCCTGTGTCCGCGTGGGTTTCCTCCCACAGTCCAAAAAACACACGTTGGTAGGTGGGTTGGCAATTCCAAAGTGTCCGTAGGTGTGAATGTGTGTGTGTGTTGCCCTGTGAAGGACTGGCGCCCCCTCCAGGGTGTATTCCTGCCTTGCGCCCAATGATTCCAGGTAGGCTCTGGACCCACCGCGACCCTTAATGGATAAGCGGTTACAAATGAATAAATGAAAGTCAGATATTTTCAAGAAAAGAGCATTGCACATATAAGACACCATTGAGCATTTGGTAAATTCATGCTTCAACTTCCATTTCATATGAGTAAAGAAATATTCTTTGTCTTTTGGAATGTCAGAACCAAATTGTTATTAGAATTAGAACACTAAAACCCCATGGACTAAACACAGCCGTTCTAACAGCTCAGTAAAGACCTGCATAAGGAGTCTCATTATCTGAGTCTTGTCCAACGACCAGCAAAAACACATAACACCTTCTGAGGAAGAGGCTATGACTTCAGCTGTATTTTCACCTTTTCCTTCCTCTTTCTTGTTTGTCTTATGCCACTTATTCTGTACTGCTCACCTAGAACTACTAGAAGGCCCTAGATGGTTGATTACCCCCCCCCCCCCCTCCCTGCTCTCTCTCTCTCTCACTCTCCCCCCTCCCTCTCTCTCTCTAAATCAGTGTTATGGTGGATGAATGCGTAATTACCTTCTTTGTGTCCTGCTCTTTTCCCTCTCTCAAATCTCACCCAATTATACACTACACAGGGAGGAGAGCACTTAGGGAATCGGCAGCACGCCTGTGCTTTTTCCAGCTTTCAAAAGAGCAATTATCAGGCTGGCTTAAAGAACATATCTCTTAACTTGAATTGCCTTTGATAATGGATTCCTGTCTAAAATGGTCAGATGGGAAAAATGATTAGCCCTCACTGTGCCTCAGATGTTTTATTATTCAGATTTAGAGGGTGTCGTCTTTATTGTTCCTGAACATGGAGCAGCTTGAGAACAGTCACTGAAATATTAAAAAGTTGGATATTTGAGTTATCGGGTATAAATAACATCGTTAAAAGTGTACGTTTAGGAGATGAATATACACAGTGCAAATGGCTGATAATGGCAAACTATGTTTTATTTTTTCCATCACAGTGAGGCAGGTGTGTGGAAAAACCCGGTAGTGTGTTTGGGGCCATTAAAACAGAACACCACAGGGTGTGTATTTAATTAGAACTATATTGTCTGAGGGAACCACACAGCTGAGGTCTTTGTGGGCTAATTTAAGCAGAGCAGAACTGAGAGTAACACCTGACCCGGAGTCCACCTCTCACATCACTGGAGAGAAATCCCCTTTTTCAAACCGAGTTTCATGCTTTCATGACTAACTTCTCTTCGTTGTCTACACTGGTTTTTATCATGGCTAGCAGCTGTGAAGTTAATGAAGCTATCTGAGCCAACTACTACTCAGTTACGCTTTTTTCCTGAACATTTTTTTAATACTGTTAGTGTTGTCTCTGAAAAAAATGTGTTAAGGCAGACGCAAGGTAAAGAAGCTTATTTACATTATACAACATTTTTAAGTGAACAACAGATCCATCCATTCATCCATCCATTATCTGTAACCGCTTATCCAATTCAGGGTCGTGGTGGGTCCAGAGCCTCCCTGGAATCACTGGGCCCAAGGCGGGAATACACCCTGGAGGGGGCGCCAGTCCTTCACAGGGCAACACGGACACTCACACACACACACACACACCCACATTCACTCACACACTTTTGAGTCGCCAATCAACCTACCAACGTGTGTTTTTGGACTGTGGGAGGAAACCGGAGCACCTGGAGGAAACCCACGTGGACACGGGGAGAACACACCAACTCCTCACAGACAGTCACCCGGAGCGGGAATCAAACCCACAACCTAGAGGCCCCTGGAGCTGTGTTACTGCGACACTACCTGCTGCGCCACTGTGCCGCCCTGAACAACAGATTACCAGTAAAAAGCTAACTGTGAAAATGTTTATTAATTAACTTTATCACTTTGTTTAGCAGGTGTATGAAAGGGAATTGGTCAGTGTGACTTGGACAGGAATTGTCAGCACGTTATGACCTTGGATGTGTTGACGTATGTCATGCTTGACCCTCACGTGATGTGTTGTGCAATGAGTAAAAATACCAAGACCAGCTATGGCTAATTAAGCTCATATTCCGATAAGATGCTTTCAGGCAAACGCCTCTTGTTTTTCCCTTCAGTACATATCACAAAAACAGTAAATGCCAGCAGAGAGGTGTATTACGCATTAGACAGTAACAAGCAGAAAAGTGCAGTTGGAGGTGTTAAGCACAGATTGACCTGTGAAATCTCTGTGTGTTTCGTAAGAGAGTGGTGGGAGGCCACTGTTCACACTGAGAGACTGTTTTGAAGACAGTCTGCACCAGGTTTGTATAATTGATGAGGAGGGATACTCTCTGATCCCCAAGCCAGTTTCCACTCCATTAGATTCTGGACAGAGACTCCATGAGGCCACCTGAGAGGCAGCCATGCTTCTGCTTATCTGCTGGCCTGACCTTAAATCTTGAAATATTTGAGGTCAAACAGCGATTTCTGAGGAAGTGTAGAGCATCCAGCCAAACTACGAATCACACTCCAAAAAGTATTTGATGTTAAATAGACAGCAGCTACCAATTTTAGTTTAACTAGCTACCACATTTATATCAATTTCAGTCCGTTTTATTAGAATCATAAAATCATATCGTAAAAGCATGTCTGTTTATTATAATTATAAATAATTTCAAGTTAAAGCATAACAAAACATTTAGCTGATGCAAAGCCTTCTGTGCTGAAATGTCTTAAATTTATTCATTCATTATTCATTCAGTTTAGCCCGTTTATTCAGAGGTGTGGTCCATCTTTGTGCAGAGGAGAAAGAGTAAAGAAAATGCTGCCTGTAACTGTGGCAATTTTAGCTAAGCTTCTATTTCCCAGATGGCTGCAAGGCAGGGGCACGTCACAGAGCTCCTGGTGGGGCTACAGGCCTGCAGTGTCATCACTCTCTGGCAGTCACTCTGTAGAAGCTCCAGCGCTCTGCAGAGCTGTAAGTGTGAGTGACATTTTGAGTTCGCACTAAACAGATAATACACAATATTCATTAGAGATCACACTACTGTTCCTTCAGAACATTGTTGGTGCATTCTTCATTATATTTGTATACGCCTATAAAATAAATAAATAAAAATATAAAGACTCGTATACACAATAGGATGTTGTTACATGGTAGATTGTAATGCTAATATGATTAGCTTATCTATAAAGCATTACAGTAAGGGATGGGCATGGCTATACAGTTAATTGATTATTTGAGAATGTTCTCAAAATCGATTAGTGGGTTAGGACAATGGATTATAACAAACTCATTCACGTAAAATACATGTCTGAGGTCTCAGTCAATCAGAGGGTTCTGTAAAATTGTAAATTACAGATTGAACTAAATTGCACATCCGTGCTCCACAGTGTAGTGTCTGTGTGAGTCGGTTATTGTGTGAGTGTGAGTCTTCAGGTTTGGGCCCCGGAGGGGGAGAAAGTGCAGAGAGGGTTATCTTCATAATAACGTCCCCCCCCCTCTGATATTCGCTCCCTTTCTGCCCTCACCAGTCTCTGTGTATCATCTTTCATACTTTCTTGCACATTTGCATTTTCATATCCACGTTGCTAGATCCTGTTTCACTCCTGTCTGTCTGAATGAGCAGTGAAAAATCTGCTCTGGTTTAGCATGCCTGTAACATGACATTTCCACTGAGCAAAAAGGAGTGGGCATCTGTCAGTGTGTGATTTACCACTGATTCATCACACTCGCAGATCGTTTTTGAACATTTGATTCTGCTCAGCGTACCCACCATACTCAGAAATCCCCATGACTCTGATCCTGAGTAGCGCTGCAGAAATAGAAAAGCTTCATTATGACTGGACATATCATTACTCATGGATAAAACTGTGCCTGTTTCCAGATTAAACTTGATTATTTACCTTCTACAGCAGTACAGTGAGATGGTCTTGTGTGAAGACTGTGAATGTCGTATGTTGAAGACAAAAGGAATATTACAGATGTGTCTTGAAGATGAATTGCCTTGTTTACTTTTGGTATTAACACCCCATCACTGTGGTCTGTTTTTTTTAATGGGGTCATTATTGTGTGAAGAGTATGAGAACATCGAGAGAGAATGCAAAACACAATAACGTTTTAATATCACAGCCTTAGAAACTGGAAAAATATAAACTGAAGTGCAGAGCTGTGATATAACATACTACTAACATAACAATAACTGTGGTAGTGTATTTTATTCTGACATTCCTATTCGGATAATGTGATAATCACATTAGAGCAAACAATGCAGTTATGTTAAATATACAGTGTACCATACATCCTGTACTGTGCTATAAGCGTCTCATTGCTTCCTCCTTCTTTCTCCTTCTCCAATTTCCCTCATAGTTTCCCCTTTGTCTGAATCTGAGAAGCATCAGGTACAAGTGTTCCAAAGCACTTGCTCTGGTGTGTAGGCTATAGTACTGTCCATATGCCATAAGTCATTTTATTGTAATTGGAATTCAGTATGAAGAGTAGCACAGTGCTTTACATAGACCTGCGTATTTGATATTAAAAGCATGGTCCAAGATCAATTTATGAATTCACTTTCATTAAAGTAGAAGGAATAGGATGGTGCTGGTGTTTTGATAATAATGGATCAGCCATTGGATGTATTTGAGGTAAAAGGAGCAGAAAATGCTGCAATGGTCAATTAAATACTTAATAAATACTATTAAACATTTTCATTTATTCATTATCTGTAAGCGCTTGTCCACTTCAGGGTCGCGGTGGGTCCAGAGCCTACCTGGAATCATTGGGCGTAAGGCGGGAATACACCCTGGAGGGGGCGCCAGTCCTTCACAGGGCAACACACACATTCACTCACACCTATGGACACTTTTTGAGTCGCCAATCCACCTACCAACGTGTGTTTTTGGACTGTGGAAGGAAACCGGAGCACCCGGAGGACAATTAAACATTTTGTGCAATTAAATTAATCATTTTTATTTAATGACCAATTTGTCTGGAAATTTAATAAATGAAGGTTGGTCTCTGATTTTTCACACTACAGTCTAACTTCAGCTTACTGTTTCAGGCCTTTGGTTATGATCAGTACGTTAACATTACTAGTTCAGTCGCTCTTCAGTTACATCATGTGAGACTTTTATTCCACTGCATTCTCTGGCAGAGGAAAAGTAGGTCAACAGGATTAATTTTCTGGCTGGAGTTTGCCTATTGGGAACTAATGGGAGATTAGCTGGGAAGTTTTTTCACAATGTCTGTTACTTAAAAAGGCCCCATGAAGAAAAGGTCACATGGGGCTGCAACACTGTAAACCCCCGCTGTTCATTTAACTGACCAGGCCAACCAGTCTGGCCTTTTGCAGCCAGACGATGACTGCTTTTCCACGTTACATCAGTTTGATTCACTCCCCCTCCATATACCTATAGCATTCATGATTTTTATAGATCAGCAGCTTTATTTTACAGTGCATCTGAGAACTGTGTTCCAGTTTAAAGCCCTGTCTTGCACTTAGGCTAAAAGCATGGACAGGGATTCTGATGCACATCTATTTCTCCTGTTCTGATGTTCCTTTTAAGGCAAATATATTTTTCAACTTGAGGAACATTGGGGATTATAGTAGAGCCCCATAGTGCCTCTTTGTTTCAAAAGTGCAAAATGTGGTTTCACATGTTCGTACACACTTCGTAACTTCGTCTTTTCTTGTTCCCACAGTCTCCCAGTGACTCTCCTCACTCATTTAAAGAATCACTGTGGGGGTTAGAGAATTATGAATGTGATAATTACTATATCAGTATGGCCCTTGAGTTTAAATGATGCAATCATATGTTAGCAGCTTTGTTACTGTTTCGGTGTCCTCTAATATGGATGACTGTGGCAATTTACATGCATTTAAATACGTGCAGCACTCTTGCTTCAAAACTGGGCTTTGTGCAACAAGAAATCCATATTCATATTTGGCAAGGCATGCCATCTGTAGGGATTTCAGTGTGATGAAACGAAAGCCATGGCTTAATTAGAGCTCTTTTGAAGTGCTGTGACCGCGTTCCACAGCTTTGCATCCTGCCTCCTCAATCCGTAGCAGCTCCAGCTGCTGTGTGTGTGTGTGTGTTCCAAAAGGCAGTGAATTGTCCTGTCTTTCACTGAAAGAGGTCATCCATTTCAGCCAGACCTGGGTGCTCATAAACAATAGCAAAGATGACCCAGTCTACTCTCTTATGTCATTTGCTTTCTTGCCTGTATAATCCTAGATTGACCTTGTTGGCTTGGTCAGTGAACATGACAAATTCTTGCATTGCTCGGTGTGGTCATTGTTTGTCTTTGTAGAGTAATGTGGATTCTGTTGCCTAACTCCTTGTTCCTTCTCTGTTTCATGTTGAAGGCATCGGCAAGAATGTCATCTGCGACCGCACGGCTACACCGCTGGACGCTTTCCGCATGATGTCAGCAGCCCAGTACTACCCCAAGCTGTTGAGCATCATGGGTAATGTCCTGCGTTTCCTGCCAGCTTTTGTGCGAATGAAGGAGCTGCTGGAAGAAGGCTATGTAGGAGAGTTGCTCGTGTGCGAGGCACAGGTGCATGGCGGCAGTCTCCTGGGTAAGAAGTACAACTGGAGCTGTGACGATCTGATGGGCGGTGGAGGACTTCACTCTGTGGGCAGCTACATCATTGACTTGCTCACGTTCCTCACAGGCCGGCGTGCCGCCAAAGTGCATGGCTTCCTCAAGACTTTTGTCAAACAGACTGACCACATCAAAGGCATCAGACAGATCACCAGCGATGACTTCTGCACCTTCCAAATGGTGCTTGAAGGTGGCGCTTGCTGCACTGTAACACTGAACTTCAACGTGCCTGGCGAATTCCGGCAGGAGGTGGTCGTGGTGGGCACAGCTGGCCGACTCAGCGTGAGTGGCACAGATTTGTATGGACAAAAGAACAGTAGTGAGGGAGGTCGTGAGCTCCTGCTCAAGGACAGCACATCTTTGGGCAACGCTTCACTGCCTGAAAAGGCCTTCAGCGACATCCCCTCACCCTACCTCATGGGCACCATCTGCATGGTACAGGCCGTACGGCAGGCCTTCCAGGACCAGGATGACCGACGGACGTGGGACGGGCGGCCCCTTACCATGGCTGCTACTTTTGAAGACTGTCTGTATGCACTGTGTGTGGTGGACACAATCAAGAAGTCCAACCAGTGTGGTGAATGGCAGAATATTGTAGTAATGACAGAGGAACCTGAGGTCAGTCCCGCGTACTTGATCAGTGAGGCAATGCGACGCAGTAGGATGTCATTGTACTGCTAGAGCTACTGGAGAAACGGCTGAATTGAACGTGTGGAATGCGCTTGAATGGAGTTAATTGAAATAAGAGACATGAATTGCTCCCTTGTAGATTGAAGGGATAAAACAAAACAAAGCTTGCTGCATTTTGAGGTATGTCTCCTGGGTACGTCCAGTTGCTCGCTTTGCTGAAAGGAATGCATAGGATGGCAAGTAAACAGCAATATACTTCCTCAACATTCTCTGAGGAGCGCTGCTTCTGGATGAAATCAGAATAGATTCATGGAGGATGAAGTGAGTGGAAATGGTTCAGCTTTTTTCCTAACGGGACAATACCACCCCAAAAACACATTTAGCCATGACAAACATGGCTCTGTCTTTCCTGCATGGAAATGAATGTCCGAACCCGATGGGCTTGAGTACTACTGTCCTACTGTGCATATGTATTGTGTGTGTGTGTGTGTATATGTGTGTGTGTGTGTGTGAACTGTTTGTGTGTAGAACAGCACAAAAAGCCTAAAAATCAATAGTTTGGCTGGTAGGCCTTTTAAAGAGGAACTTCCCTCTGGTCAAATTTGCAATAAATCTGCCTAGACTCTCTTGTATGCCTGATATACAAGGTAATGGCTTTTCTAGCTGAGTGTTTGAAGAAGACCTGCAAGCACAAGTCTCTTCATACTCTAATTTTTAGCTTTAGACCAGAGGCATAAACAAGGGCTGAATGATTTACCTGATTTTATTTTGAAATTGGAGTCATAAATACCGCAATACTCAAATTGCAGCTGCCATTTTACCTGGGGAAATTTATCAAATAATTAGTTAGTTAATTGGCAGCCTAATTTGAGAATATGCTGGATTCTTTGAGGTGCCATATGACACCAATGAACACAGTGTGTTGAAAATATACCTAAAAATCAAGCCGCAATTTTAGTCTGAAAAATAACACATTTATTCGTCGTTCAGCCCTAGCACTACCTACTTTTGCAGCTTTTATTTCAGGTTTAGTGTTCGGCAGCTTGTCTCTAAGCTTCCTAGATTTAGCATGTGATGCAGAGCTTTCCTATGCGTGCATGCTTGGGTAAGAATGTAGAATGCATTTGTAGATGCAAAGTCAATCAATCAGCAGTGGCCTCTGTTTAGACCTACATTAATGTTCCAGCACATGACCTGCACTGTAATGGCAAAGACTGGAACTATTACTATCAGTATGACTTAATCACACAATGGGTAATTGTGGCAGCGATAAAACAAGACGAAATAATATATATATTCCTGTTTGTTTTTACTGCGTTTGTGGGACCTGTAACATTGATACCATAAACGTCTTTGATTTGTTACACCGCAAAAACGGTAGTAACACTATTTACATACAGGGTACAATCGCTGATGGATGATGTAGTTCTGAAATTCATTCAAACACTGCCGATTTTAGTTCTTCATCTGCGTGCTCTGAGCTTGGTTAGACCTTGTCTTAGCCAGTTTTGATGAAATACCCATTGGTTTGTACGGCTGTTTCTAGCAACCTTTCATATTACAGGAATTCTACATTCTTGAGGGCTAGATGGAGTTAGAGCCAGTTATAAGCTTAAAACGATCTATACCAAAACTTATTCAAACATGCAAGAGGTGCTAGAGGATGGTGTGAACAAATGTACTGTATGGACCTGAAGATATTCCCAAATTACATTTTTATTAATACATCTGATATAAATCACTCTAAGTTCTCACATTGACCTACGAGCCAAAAGATTGATTTTTATTTTATTTTTTTAATTGTTAAGGTATTACAAAGCTCAAGTGTTCACCATAACATCATCCATAGTGTGTCTTGAGTGAGTAGGTAACATTATGGTAACACTTTGAGGCCCGCTACATGACACTGACATAACCATGCGCATGGCGGATGTCATATTTTTGTCACAGTGTTGTTTCTATTACTGTTAATTTGTCCTGACAGACCTAGCGTAATGAATATTAACTGGAGAACACCAAAATACCAAACTGACAGGATACGATATCTGCAATAACGTGTATGGCTTGGCTCTGTCAGTGTTCCTGTAGAGTGTTAACCATCTTGTGGCTGATATAACAGGGTCATATAGACGTCATTGGCCAAAAACAAAATTAAAACTAAAAAAACCGGGCTGACAACAGTGAGGCACATGACTTTGAGTCATGGTGTGTGCATCATAATTCATCATCATCTATTGGGACATCCCTAAATCATGACTGATTATAACACTGTTATATTGGCTTCACTCACATTTCTTTAGAGATATTTATGTTAATATTTTGTCGGATATGTCTGTTTTTTTTTAACTTCCTGTGAAAAGCACCTGCTGTATATAACTACATACATTTTTATACATGCTATGTGTAAAATAGACCTATTTATTTTAGTTTTTTTGGGGTGTTTCACATTAAATCAGGAACTGTGTATTGTTGGAGAGGAACAGAGAGGCCTTTGAGTGAACACTTCTCCAAGAGAAGTGCAGCACTTCCACTGTGACGCTACTGTTAATGAGTGTGACCAAATCTGACCCCTCCCCCATTTCTCCCTTCAAAAAAGGGCACCTGTTCCAGTGCTCTTTCTTCACACAGGTCGTGACTGTTTGACTATATCCGAGAATATCACGCATGAAAATAATCTCTGGAGGCACAAACCTAACATCTAGTCCAATACTGATCATATCGGTATCAGGAGAGAGTAGATACAATTTTTATCACATGGTGTGGACAACATGGCAAAGTTATATCTCACAACATATGACAACATTGTCACATATTCCACAGAGTTGGAACAGAAAAAGCCCTGGTAAAAATGATTAAACTATGTGGATGGTAGTATCACATGGTACGCTGCACAAAATCCTGTTTAACAGGATGGATCACTCTCCTAATGAAATTTACACTAAGCCATTGTTGTTTAAGTACTTGACAATATCTCATTTAACATGCTCCAAATATTTTAGTGTCATTTCAGTTTATCACTACTGTTGTTGTTGTTGTTGTCATGTTGCCCACACTGATATTCAAACTGCTTTTTAAAAAGCCTAACGTATCTAACTACCACCGATATGTACATGGTAAATACTGCGTATCAGCACTGGCCTATGATTACCGTATTAGGTGCATTGCTAATAAATCTAAAACAAAACCCATTACTATGCTTTTAAAAATGTGAGCTTGGCCACACAGAGGAATAGTTAAGATATTCTTTGAACATCTGATAACCATGTTGTGCTAGTCCCATAATCCTAAACCTACCAGACTAGACTGTTCTGACAGCCAAGCTCAGTGATCTCTCACCTTCTTTTCTCAATCCTTAATCCTTAATCACTTTTGACATTGGGCTGAATGTTTTTTCAATAATTTTAAGCTGCATCTTTAATGTTTCCACATAAATAATTCTGGACATTTCTCATTAAGGGCCATTAAAATGAAGAGGACAGACATAGATTTTCTCGGCCCTGAAGCCGCCATTAACATGGCTTTCTGTTAAATTAAATGTCTCTATAGGTCACATCATCCTCACTTCTCGTAATTGACCTGTGTGCTTCAGATGGACTTGGTTCTAAAGGCAAAAAAAATGTGCTTCCCAATGCTGAAGATTCATGCCAGGACATAATAATAATAATAATGAACTAAGAGCTAATCCAGCTTGTGCCTATGGCTGATTCGGGACACATCAGAGTGATCAGCACAGTACAATCCAGAGTTCAAAACAGACCTCAACCAAACCCCTGTAGAGGTGTAGTCAGTCGAAGTAAAGATGCACAGCCTGGAACATGGTTTGCTGATCACTTAATCAGAGCTGAATGAGCGTTATATATGCAATATTACAAGATTAATATTGATAACGTCTACAACATGTTCATCAGAAACTTCAGCAGTGTTTCCAGAATTCCAGATACTCTTCAGTTGTCTGTGGCGCATTGATACTCTTCAAAAATGGGCCAGATTTTGTCACTAAAAATGTCGTCTTTGGATATTTCAAAGAGAAATAGATCACACTTCGTCCCAATTTGAGTATCGTTTGCATCTGCAAGATGATCTAAATGATGTGATAAGCTTTTTAGTCCGTTTCCAACATAAAAACGAAAGCTCCTTTGACAAATCGTGTGTCCACCATCTGTCCTTCTGTAACTACTGTATTAATGGAACTGCGCAGATAGGGTGATAATGTCTGTGTAACTGGCGTAATTGTTTAGCTTTTGAATTTACTGTGTCTCATGTTTGTTCATGTGAGGTTTTACCCTGGATATATGTATAATAACAGAAACGTGACGACAAAGCTGCAGACTTGTTGCTGAATGCTGCTTTGCTTGTTTCTGAACAATATGAAACTGTACAAAAAAACTTGAAACTGTGGGACAAATGTTACAACTGGAAATGTTTGAAATTTATATGTGCGCTAGTACTGCTGTTTTGTGTGTGTGTGTGTGTGTGTGTGTGCGCGAGTGTGTGTGTGTGAGAGAGAGTATCTATTCCCTCCTCTTTAGGCAGCATTTGCAAACATGTTGAGAAAGGGGGCTGGGGTGGTTGTGGTGGGGTGCTGTGAAAAGCCGGGGAACTGAAAGGGTCTGGACTTGGCAAGGACACGCTCGGACTTCCAAAATTGTTTCCGTTTAAACAACACTTTGTTCGGAAGTGTGAGTCTGAGAGGAGAAGTGAATCCTAGTCAGCCTTGTGAAGCTATTAATGTGTAGCCTTTCAGTCCATATTCTAGAAGTGCCACAGTACACACAATGTACTCATGACATAAGACCCACGGTGCTTTTTTCTTTTCCTTTTTTTTTCTCACTGTGAAACAGTCAGAGTGAAAGTCAACGTTCCCAACGAGCCAAAACAGGAAATGAGCACCCTGTCAAAATATGTTAGTACCTTTTAGGAAATAAATAAATGTAAATACATTATTGTAGATGCACTGGGGGATTTCTTTTATTTATTGGTTGTCATTGTTCTTTAGGAATATCTTGAAAAGCAGGACCCATTTTAGTTTATATAACTGTGTCTAATGCACAGAAATACTGGTATGACTGTACTGAAAGGCAGACCTAGAAAAGCTGTCATGACTACAGGTGGTATCCCGCAAAGCAGGGTTACTCAGTTTAGCCAGATAACTTGAGCCTCAATTTGAATGTGTCCAATTGGAAAGCATCTTAAGCCCAGAGTTCAAGACTGTCCAATAGGAAATGACCTAAGTTATCTAGTTAGATAAAACTGCAGCTAGACTCCACACACCGATATTTTGCCACATTGAGAGTCTAGTCATTCTGTGATGACGGTGCAAATGTAGATGGACACTTACCCCACTTTTCCCTTCGTGTAGTACTCAGCTCCTGCTGGGGTGGGGGTGGTGTAGGGGTCCCTCGGAGAGAGGGGGATGGCTAGGGTGTTCATGATGAAAAGACTCAGAGCTCAAAGAGGTGGTTTTTGTGCACCCTCACACAGTATCCTAGCAACCGCCTGCCACAGGCCAAACTGGGCTCATCTTAAACCGTTTCTCCTCTTTCTCACCCTCTAGGCTGTCTCTCTTTTTCCTCATCTCTCATTTTGTCTCATTGGTTTGGAATAATGGTACTTTTTAATAGATATTCGACGTCAATCTGTGTGCTTGATTTCAGCTCTCAAGAGTCGAGTAAACTCAGGCAAAAAGTGGAAAATGATGAGAACATTTCCAGAGCACTCAGCAAACTCTGGGTTAATTTAAGCCTGGGACTGAAGCACAGTTCAGTGCCGTGGTAAACACAAAGATTTGTGACTGCACTTTTAATGAGACCCTAACATTCACAGCCCCTATTCAAACCCCTATTATCTCTCCTTCCTTATGGCCGCGGTGATCAGAAAAATCAGTGGAACCTATTGAAGCCCCTAACACCCGCAAAGATAAAAACCCACTGTGTGCGCTCCTGCTGTCATTCCACTTCATTAATTTATACATGCCCTTTGTTCTTGGCCTAAAACCCCTGCTGTACCATAGCAGCATTGATGAACACTCTGTTTAGGCTTTAACTGTGCAGCCATGGTTTTGAACAGAAGAAAATTAAAGTAGGAACTGGAATTTTAAAACAGATTTCTTTGATTAAGATCAGGATTATTTCTAGAGATGGTGAAACCAACCCTGTCTGCTTTCTCTTTGATGTTCTGTCTAATGCTAGAAACGTCAGGATGAGCTGCTATGTCTATGTCTTTTTAATAAGGCCTCGGCTTGTTTATTTACTTGATTTTATTTATTTATTTATTTATTTTATCAGTGAAATAAACAAATATTAGTAGATCATGTTTCCTGATATTCCAAATCTTACACTGCATTATATTATGCAACTTTCATTCAAAGAGAGTACAACTGGCTTACTCAGATGTTTCCTAGGAAATGTGAAACTACAGGAAGACGCCACCAGACCTTAGCTCACCGTTTCAAAGTGGCTCCTCTCATTTGTCCCCCTCTGGCTCCTGGCTTCAACAAAGTTTGTGAATGCAGCCTATTGCAGTTACTCTTCATGTCAGAAAAGCTGTCCATTTTACGCTTTATTGATGTTTTGACTATTTATTGTACTATATGTATTTCGTGGACGCATGGATCTTTGTATATATTTTGGAGTGGCAGACGTATATTTATCAGTCTTGAACTAGAGAATGTATTGCATTAGGAGCATTAAAGTCTATATTTTCTATCTGCTGTATGGATGGGTTGGCAGGCCAGGAGGCAGGACTGTCCACCCATAATATTGACTGCAAGAGTGTGTGCGCGAGTGTGTGTGCAGGGCTGTAAAGCTCTGTAAATAATCGTCAGTGTTCCACTGTGCTGGTTTACACTGCTACTCCAAGCGTGAACACTAGTTGATGCATTTACAAGTGTGCGAGAGTGTGTCTCTGTGTATTTGTTCTTCACTTAGCGAATGTTGCTTATCCTGACCTGACCACCCTGAAGTTCTAGAAAGCCTCGGACACGGTATACAGCATCCGGATGCTGTAATTTCTATGGAATAAAAAGTTATGTAAACAAAGTCGTGTTCCTTCTTTTCTTGACCCTATATTTGTGAGTTATTTCCAGAGACTTGTTCACTACGTGCAGCTCGTCCACCAGGGATGCAGTTCTTCCCTTCACCTGGGAATGACTCTTCTGTTGTAGTCATGGAAACAGTTGCAATCAGCACTGCACCTTTTTGTCTTTGATTTGTCATTTCTTCATTGCTTCATGCTAATTCATAAAGAGCATATACTATATACTGTAAAGTACTTATAATGAATACCATCATCAAAGCGCAAAGTACATCATTATCATAATTCGTTTGCCATTGTGATGTCACAATTAAACCAGCTCCATGGTGTCAGCGTCTTGGGTTTGATTCCCACCTCAGGTCACTGTTTGTGAAGTGTCCTTCAGATGCCTCCCATAGTCCAAAAAACACATGTTGGTAGGTGACAACTGGGTGAATGTGTGAAATTATACAAGGATGTGAATGCATGAGGGACTGGCTGGCACTCTCTCCAGTGCGTTTCTGACTCGTTCCCAATGATTCCAGGTAGGCTCCTGCCCCTGTGTGATCCTGACCAGGATGAAGAAGTTACCGAAGGTGAATGAATGACACTGTTACGTAAATGAAAAACAAAACAAAGAAACAACATACAAACTAGAGATTGTCAACACTGTCTCTTTTATCATACAGTCACAGAGATAAGATTTTTCCTTGAGTGATATTATATTTAAAAAGGAATGCTCCATTTCCAATGAGTAACACCATTACAGTGTCAACATTAGAAAATCAAGCTGTATCTTAAGCTGAGCTGTAGAAAAGAAACAAGGACAGAGCCCCAGTGTCTGAGAGCAGGGTGGAACTTCACAACTCTGATGCTGTGGCCTCCAACATGAGGGGTATTGATAGCTTGTTTTTCTGCAGATTTATCTGCCTCAAGTCTTTGAGAAAGTCTCAACACTAGATTTTAAAACAGTTATGAGGATGTAATCAGCACGACTGTGAGGAGGTACTGCTGCTAGATCACAAATGCTATTCCAACACATCTTTAAGGTATTGCTGGGCATGGGTACACTGTACAATTATCACTGTAGTGGTACCCTCAATGCTACATATTTGTACCTTATTATATTATAATTGTAGATTTTAAAATTGTGTTGATTTCATACTTTACATCTCCAGGACTTTTATTAAGTTCTCTTATTTTATGAACGATTACAAATACTCATTTCTCCTTCTGGAGAAGAGAATGAAATGTACCGTTGGGGAACACAGCTGGACTCTGAAACCACTGTTGTATCTTTAAAGGTACATTCACACCGTTTGTACCTTTAGTGACCAATAATGTAACTCTACCGTACATTTTGTTTTCTGTGAGTTTACTCTATGCGTTAAAGAAGCTGAATTCATTCGTTGTTTATTGTTTAAGAGGTGTCGGTCTGATCCTAGTCCCTACAATATAGTGATTGACTGGAGATTCAAAAAGCTTGTTGGTGAGTGCTGCCCTCTCCTGGCAGGATCTAAACGTGCATTGTGGAGCTAATCATCCAGCCATCTGCTCCTAGAAAATAAAAACAACTTCATAATCCACATTAATGCTTCAGAATTCACATTAATTATCATTTATGTGCACACAGGGAACCACTTTACAACTCCGATTCACCGAGCGAGTCATCAGGAACCTGAATGGCAAAGTGAACATTCAGCATTTCAAAACTTGGAAAAGAGTGTGACACAAAAAGATTAAAAAACAAAACAGTTCACAAATGATTTTATCAAAAACTATTGAGCAGAATAAATTACTTCAGATGAAGGAGATTTGGAGAAACCCCCAGTGTTTGATCAATGAGCGATGACCACTGAGAGCATGCCAAGAGCGTTGGAGCAAATGAATGGGATGAAGTTAAATGGAAGGCAGATTTATGTAGGAGAAGCACAAAAAAAAAGTGAGTGACAGCGCTCTGGTGCAATCTCTATGTGAAAAAGCTGTTAAGTTTATGGATGAATATACGGATGACTGAGAGGAAGGGGAAACAGTCCATCGTAACATCATCTTAATGCAGAGGATGACCTGTTTAGGCCCCAGTACTAATCCTGCCCTTAGTTAACCCACCCACTGTACAATCCGAACAATTCAATACTGCTGTTCCCTATGCTCAGAACACCAGTAGTCAGTTGGTGTAGCTCTAGTGTAGCTCCCACTGGACCACAGACTGTCTATCCAGAGCATTTTCTGACCATTTCCAAAGCTTATACATGTCAAAGGTGAAGGTGATTTTAAAGCTGTTATTTCTGTACATATTCTATTTATTTATCTAAAATGTTCCATGTTTTAATTTAAATTCTGTTCACATTAACTGTGATTGTTATTGTGATAGCGCAGCAGTGTGTAGTACCTGAGAAGGACCAAGTGTCTCTGTCCGTCTCCATGCTGATGCTCAAGCTTGAAAACTCAGCCTCTTCACTCTAAGGAAGCAGTGGCAAGTTTCCAGGCCTATGAGGAGGAGAAGCAGATCTGTGAGAAATGTGTGGTTTCCCTGATTCTAATTAATGAACCCTGTGCCAAAACACCCCACACAAGTAGTGGAAGTCATCAGCGTGCGGATGGAGCCGGACCACTCAGAGATTATCCACTGGCTGGAGACTCCGAATTGTACAAGTACACAAGAAATAAACAGTCAAATTTTGAGAACCATCAGGAAAATCAGGTTCTCTAAAGTGTGAACAGTACTACACCAGTTATTTAAAGGAAGAACAATTCTGTGGTTTAATGTAGATGCAATTAAAACAATCTCTGAAAAATCTAAATTAATTAAAGTCAGGTCTATAATCACAGTAAATAAAACTCATCTGAAGACATTTTAAAAGAATGAAAAAGGTTGTTGGTAATTATATTTGATTTTCTGAACAATATTAATGTAAACACACAATCATTCATTCATTGTCATTGTAAGTGTTTATCTAGTTCAGGGTCACAGTGGGTCCAGAGCCGGAATCACTGGTCACAAGGAAGGAACACAACACTCACAAATTTACACCTATGAAAAGTTTTTTCAATCGCCAGTCCACCTAGCAAAGTGTTTTTGGACCATGGGTTCCTAGGCCTGGCCTCTCTATCAAGGCCCACCCATACACTTCATTAAACCCATCTCTACCCTTCATTAAAGCCCGTTTCAACTCCCAACACAAACACACACAACACGCCGGTTTTAATATCTTTAATGATATAATAAAATGTGCAGAAACATGTTTTAAATATTTGCATGATCTCTATGGTCAGAATTTTCGATTCCGTCTTATCGCGATATCGTACGTGACCTTCGGGTATAATGAGGTTGTAAAGAGCCCGAACCAATGAGGACATTAGAGACATGTCATCAGCCTCTGACCGTATGTGATTGGTGGATTCGTTTGTCCGTCTAACGTATATGTGAAACGGACCAATGGACGCTCGGGAAATCAGTAAGGACTCACCCCTCTCATCGGAAACCGTTCATTCTTCTTTCAGGCGACAACTGAGGACAATTTGAAATGTCGCACAGGGAGATACCAGAGTTTTGGAAAGTAGCGACAAAGTGAACGTAGCTTCAGAGCCGGAGGGTTTTGAGCCAAGTGAGGAAGAAGAGTACGAAAATTTATGGAAGCCATTTGCAGAGGGGTGAGTGTATTTATTTAGCAAACGCTGTTTTGTAAGGTCAGTGTAAGTAGTTGTTTTCCTACACCTGAACTTGGCTGAGTGATTTAAGACTGAATGTAAAAATCACTGGAAGTCTCAGTAGAGGTTTAGAAATTTGAAATGGGAGAGAGATGGGTGTGGGGGATTAGCAGGAGGAAAGGAGAAGGTTTGTTTTTTTTTTTTTTTTTTTTTTTTGACGGGGGATACACAGCTGCCAGTATCTCGTGAAAGACATGCATCATCTCTTCAGCAGTCACCACCAACTTCTCTGTCTGTCCGGTCACAATCAGCCTCAATGCCTCCATCACGGTTGTCACCACCAGCCCGGCCCACAAAGAGGTCCTGTACTCTCAGAGAAAAATCACCTTCCAACAGCGACCCGCACTTACACAGCAGCCAGTTAATTGTCTTGGAGGACAGATGAAGACCCGGACACAGCTCCCCCTGTCCCCAGGTATCAACCAGCTCGGATCCCAGGACCACAGTTCAGTTCCATCTCCACAAATACGCCCCTTGATTTTTATAAATATGGGGTTGCTTCTGTACAATGGCGATGATGAAAATGAACAGCATCAGCATTATTGGATCACCTTTTCTCTCTGCCTCTGGCATCCAAGATCATGTCATGGGACCAATACAGAACAATATCATGGAACCTCCATCTTAGTGACCCTAATGAAGATGTCCATAATGACAGGGAAAAGGGCACAGATCTTCACAACGGTGTCTTCTGGCAAAAACCGCTGATGGACTCCCTCAAGAATGTATACAAGTTGTTTTATCATCCCCATAAGGAGCTGTATGTGACCCAGTATATGAAGGCAAAATCCAAAGAGTGGGGATTCAAGCTGTTTGTCTTTGGCTGACTCAAAGAATGGATACACAGTGGACTTCTCGGTTTACACTGCCAAAAGACAAGTTCTCTCTGGGCATGATGTTGTCATGTCCCTTGTGCAGTAAGACTACCACATATATATGGACAATATTTACAGTAGCTCCAAGCTTTTCATAGCTCTCTGTGAACACAGATTCTCGGCATGTGGGTTTTACAGGGAGAACAGCAAGGACTGCCCTCAGACAGATATTAAGTGCCTGGCAACAAGTTCAGAAAGATAAGATGGATCCGGGATGGTCCCATAGTTGTAAATGTATTTAAAATGGATGGACACAAGGGAAGTATCAGTCTGCTTCACAATTCACACAGCCCATTCTGGTCAAAACTTCCAAAGGAGGTTGAAACAAGACAATGGCACCAGGACAAGTCTCCTGTCCTGCGCAAGTTAACCAGTGTGGAGTTAACCAGTGTTATTTTGCACAGCACAAACAATGCACAGAAACAGAAAGCTGTTTTACTTTATGGACTTTGCCACTACTAACAGCTTCATGACTCACATGGGCTTTCTTGGAGAAGCTGATTGCTGAGGTCTGTGGGAGGCCTTTGCACACAGCTCCTGCCAAGGCACCCACTGGTCATCTTCCTGTGCCTATCTCTGATGTCCATGCAGCAAACCCTGGTGCAAGAGCCACCACAGATCGCAAGAGGTGTGAATGTTGCCAAATCCAAGGCTTACAAAAAGGACCCGCCCTGGAAAAGCAGAGACTGCAGTGTTGCACTTTGTCTGCAGCTGGATAGGAACTGTTACTCTTTAAAATGTGCACATCATGTATTTTTTCCCCCTACCTAATAGAAACTTTGTAGAAGAGGTTTTGTTTACATCCAATGAAGCTTGATAAGGAATATGAAGACATTATTCTGTTTAATTTCTTTTCAGTCCCATTTGGTGAATGCACAATGAAAGACAACACTACAATTCAATAAGTATGACAGTTTTATTCTGTGTTTATGACACATTAAGTTAATGCTATTCACACATTCCACTACATTTGTGAACCTAAGACTTCGGAAAACCAATTTCAAACACCAAAACAATTTATTCCTATGAGAAAAGTTTTGTTTTCAAAAGTGATAACAACCTCATTTTCAGTAAAGTACATATGGTAAAATGAAAAAAAAAAAAATTCAGATTTTCTGACCCTTGAACCTTATATTTAACCGACAAAACACAAAGAGATCTCCAATATTTTCACTGAACTATTAGATTATATTTTGTAAAAATAAACAATTTTGATTTTGATGCTTGCAGCACACTCATGCAAATTTGTTCTCAAAATGCAATAGAGACCTATTAAAAAACATGCCTCCTTTTTTTTAAACATTATTTGTACTTGTAAACATTGTTGAATATGTTTATTAAGAGATTTTGTAAAATATTTTGGGTACAATAATGTGTGGGGGGTGCCCTGTGATGTACTGGTGCCCTGTACAGAGTGTGTTCCTGTATTGCATCCAGTGACTCTGAAGGAAGTGGTTACAGAAGATGAATAAATGATTATCTCCCTAAGCTAACTTTTCTTTTCTGCCACTAATGTTGTTGGTATATGTTTTAAACAGTGAATTGCCTAGTAACAAGCTATATTTGAGTCCTTTCCCATAGATGGTTCCCTTAGTCTTCATGTAGTTTTTAGAATACAGATGTGAAAAATTTATTTCTAATATTCATCAGAAAGTTTAGAAACATGTGAAACAAGGATTTAAAAAAAAAACGTGTAAAGGTCAGTGTATTCGGCTTCATTTATTCTGATGTTCCTCAAGCTGCTGTCGCTTTAAATGGCCAGAAGGTGGTATGAAATACAATGTCCTTTTCGGACAAATCAGACAAATTTCCAGTCAGTGTCCTGTGTGTGAGAGAAAAAAAAGTTACAATGATATAAACACATTTGCCTTTTTAAACACAGAGCCACCACTGTGGATCAAACCTGTTACTGGTGTAGAGGTCCTCTGTTGTATGTGAGTTCTGCATTTTGAGAGTGTATTTTTTCTAGAGGAGTGTTGGATGTGTGTGTGAACTGCTCTCACACTCTGCACAGAGCTCAAATCTGGAGAAATAAAAAGAAAGCCTAATGATGAGGAGTTGATGTTCACACAATGATGGTGTGATATTCCTTTGTGTGGGTTTCTTCCTACAATTCAAAAACACACGTAGGTAGACTGCATGTGTGAAACTGTAAACATCGTTTGACTTGGGATGGTGTGTGATTCCCTGCGGTGGACTTGTGCCCTCCCTAGTGTGTGTTCAGAGAACCATTAAAGCAATGTCAGGCTCCAGACAACACAGCAACCCTGATCAGGATGAAGTGGTTACAGAAGATGAATGAACGAATGACTAAATGAATGAGTAATTGTCGTGTACGTTAAATTCATAATAAACGATTGTGTGAAAAGTTAAAGAAACTTGTTAATCAAACATTTCTACTGAAATCAAGGGTATAATTAGAATTATCTCCTTTGCTGCAGCTTCTCTTCTGAGAAGGTTTTATACTAGATGTTGGAACATTCCTGGTGTGGTAAAGTCTATGTTAATATTTATGTATAACAAAGTTTGTATAATATTTAATACACATTTATATATGTGTATATTCTATATTAACAAAATAAAGAAGCTACAAGATTAAAGTGTTCCCCAGGCACCTTAGACTAAATTTGATCGATCAATAATCAGAAAACTGTTCTATAACCAGGAAATATGTTCTGTGTATGTGTCCAGTTGATACCTGCTCCCTCCTCTTGCAGTGCCTGTGTGTGTATCTGCATCTCCTCCCTCTCTAAAGCTGCAAGGTATTTGGAGTAGGACCAAGACAGCTGAAAAATAAATAAACATAAACGTTAAACTTAATAAAAACACCTAAGTCTTGCACTAAGTCTGCACAGAAAAGTGAGTTAATATTAGTTAAACATCTAAAAATTTATATCCAATTATAACAGCCAAGATACTCATTTCTGAGGAGATTAGACTTGTTATATTCCACTTGAAAATGTATGGGTAAAGCCAGAACTAAGTATGGCTAAAAACAGGTATATTAAACAACAATTTAAGAACTGGGAGGTCACCAAAACTGTCATCATCAAATAAAGAGGTTTTAGAGTTACTTCTAACACACTGATTTTAATAATTACTTAAATTATTTATGTTGATATTAAATTCCAATAGTTTAAGGACAGAGCCCTGACCTGCTGTCCTGCAGTATCCATTCTCTCATGCTCTTCTGTTTCTTCATCCTCCACTTCTCCATACATACTGGCTTCCTCTATCAGTCCTTCTAATACACTCCCTCTCTCCCCTTGCAGCACCTGCGCATGCACGCACAAACACACAAGCACATAATCTGACCAAACGGGCAGCTATAAAAATATTAGTTACATAATGCATCACATAAAACACTGAAGGGTAAATTGTGTAAAAGAGTGAATACTGTTATGTATGTTAATACCTCCTGTTCTAAATGTAACGAGTCAGTAAAGTGGTGTATATGTAGTATTGCATTACCGCTGGTGTCCTGTCATCCTTCTTATCCCTCTCTCCTCTCATTTGTTTCTCCCTCTCTTTGGCTCTTCTCTTCTCCAACTCAAAGAGAACCTGCTCCTCACACACACTGCTCCTGAACTCCACAAACCCCGGCCAGTGTTTCATCAGCTCACTGAACACACACATCTGTGTGAACACACAAACACATCAAAATTTATTGAAGCTGAGCTGATTTTCATGTTCATTCATGAGTTGTACTGCGCAAACCTTGTGGCAGTGAGATGGGAAAACAGTGTATAAACAATGTATGTATACATATAAATATTCAACATATTTGATCACATGCTTTGTTTTGTTTGCATTTTGAACCCTGAAGAAAACAAGGTGCGTGTTGTGCTTGAGCAAAATTACTGTGAAGAAAAGTAGGTAAAAGAAAATAAACAAAAATTTCTATGGTGTCAAAATAGGTTCTAAAGTGCTGAGGACCAAAAAAGAATCTATAACCAATTAAACACATTTTGTAATTGAGAAAACTCTCATTAATATAGAAAGTTATAAAAACAGGTTTGTAATGAGAATAATTCTGTATATAATTCTGTATAAATCTATTTTGAGTTTAATATTCTTGAAGAATTCGTTTTTGCTTTAATTCCACCTTTTCTCAATTATGCTTCTCCCAGTCTACTTTCACTTCCAGAAGTTTCATGTTTTGACTTTTGATGGTGTCAGGATCTATACAGTCATTGGCTGCAAATGTTAAGCCCCGCCCACCCCGCCCATTCTGCACACACTAACCGTGATTGGAAAATGACACTAAGTTTCGATGACAAACTGTGCATTATTAAAAGACATAATCGTTAAAAAATAATTGATATGGCTTAGTTGTCTTTGCCGGTCTGTCTTTTTCCAATCAGTGTAAGATTGGTGTGCTCTTGTTGACGTAGCAGAATCAGCTGGGTGGGCGGGGCTTAACTTCAGCAGCTAATGGCTGTCTAGATCCCGAAACAATCAAAAGTCAAAAGCGAGAAACTTCTGGAGGCGACAGCGAGACTGAGAGAAGCGCAACTGAGAAAAGGCGGAATGAAAGTGAAGAAGGATTCTTCAAGAATTTTAAACTCAAAATAGACGATTATACACAGAAATATTCTGTTTATTAACCTGTTTTTATAACTCTTAATATAACTAAATGTTTTCTCAATTATTAAATGACATTTATTGGTTATGGATTCTAGAACTTTATAATCTATTTTGACGCCATAAATTTCAGTCTTTCTTACGCTCCATAATTTTGGCACTGAAAATATATAAATGTTTAGTTCTGCTAATGTGACTGTTGTGAGTGAATAACTACTTCTCCATGCTCTCTTGAAAAAGTCTCAGCTTGCTGTTAAAACCAGAGGCAGGAGCAGCATACTCATTTTATCAAAACACATGTATTTCGCATTTCAAAGAAAAGAAAATTAGTTATGAGAACTGTATGCAATACTTGTTGATATTCGAAGTAGAACTGTGTAAACAACTTTTACAGAAAACATTGCTACACATTGTAATGACAAAGTTATTATCAATTTAAAACACTGAGAAATATATGTATTTCCGTCAGTATGTTAAACTCATTGAAGTAACAGAAATAGGGCAAAAAGTTGCTGAAAAAAGACTTATTTTTAAAAATCATCACAACACAACCAGAGGTGTCTAAAGTTTGACAAACCCCTGCATCACTGAGATATACCTGAGCCTCTCTGAATATGTAAGGACCGAGAGTGCTCCTACTCTGCAGGATGAGCTGAGCCTGCTCAGGGGGAAGGTGGATCTGCACACTGGGCGGAATACATGAGTCAATAAAGCAACTGATGATGGTGGAGATTTTCTTCTGCACTGTTGCCTCATCACAATGAGAGTGACACAAATCCTGCACAGTAAAACAGAAATACATTTTTAAGAGATTTAAACGAAGTTTAAAAAAGACATTGAATAATTTCAAATAACTAACCGTAAAAATCCTCTGCTTTGGATATTAGGAGTGATGTTAAGTTTGGGTTTGAGTTCAGGTTTAGGACTAAGGTACAGGTTTGAACTTCAGGTTTAGCTTTACATTTTATACTTACTGTAATTGCCAGACACTCATAAATAGAGTAACTTACAATGTCTTCACCAAATTTTATGAGAGCTGCCACACACCCAGTCTGATGTGTGGAAAGCAGTGCTATTATTCACTACACTAAATATTAGGATAAGGGCTGCCCTCACCTTGTATCTCTGAACCTCCAACCAGAAAAGTAGGTCATTTTCCAGGAGTTCGCCTCTCGTTGACAGGAAGAGGCGGAAGTGCAGGCAAGTGACTGGGTTCAACAGTGCCTTACGCAAAGCCAAAACCTCCTGAGAAATGTTCATCAGCCCACTGTCCACCTGCTGCATAATCATCGAGAGTGAACATAAACAAGGGCAAAGAGAGGACTAGAGGGGCAGAGGAGGACAGAGGAGCTTGACCCACTTTCCAAACCTGCCTCTTCTTTCTGTGGCGGAGAAACAGCTGGTCTTCCACCACGTCCCCGAGCTCGGCCTAAAGAAACATCGGAAGAGTTAATTCCATTCGACTCATGTTACAAGACAGGCCTCACATCATCACCTTTCCATTTCTTTCCTTATTCTTTCTCTTGTTCTCACCATCCACACCCTCAGTAACAGAGTCACGCAGAGGTGACTCATTAACTAATGAGGAAGGTGTATTCGTGTTGCTACATGAGCAGTGGAGAAGGTCATTAGTAGGTGTAATGTTTAAAATAGGTGTAATGTGTAAAAACAGGTGTATTATTAAGAGCAGGTGTAATGCCTTCGTAAGTGCATATGTAACACTTAGTGATGGAAGTGTAACACGAACCAGTGAAAGGTAATTAGATTATTTTAGGGTATTATTGCACATACATTATCACCGAGCAAGAGGTGCCCCCAACAATAAGTCACTGTTGGATATTTTGTGTTTATCAGTCTGGTGACATAACTAATTAGTGTGTAACAATTCTAATTTTACAATTATAGCGAAAAGCCTGTTTAGAAGTTGAATTGGGGCACAATGATACAGTTTTCTCATTTGGAAAATCGTAGAACAAAAATTCTTTCAGTAACAAATTAGAAAGAAGGGTCTTTATTGTTCTTTATTTTTATGCAGTGGCAAGAGCTAGAATAATGATGTATTGTTAAATCTTATGAACATTACACAACACATAAAAGCTATTAAGACAACCCCAGTGAATATTATACACTGGCATGAGTCACATATCACATTTGTGGACAGAGCTCTGTTAATTTAAAAGTTAAGATCTGCAAGCGGAGCTCAGAATGGCTCAGGGTTATGGAGCTGTCTTTGCATCAGACTCACCTGAAGTTTCTGACGTGAGTTGAACTCTTTGCTGGAGAGAAACAGTGGCAGCCATTTTCTTTCGATACGGCTCCTGACTAGAGACTGAACTTCAGACAGCACTGACACAGAGAGAGGCTCACCCTGCAAACGTGCCCAACCACCAGCCAGACGAATCAGCTACACACACATTCATACACAGTTCAGTTCAGTTATTTACACATACTAAACACAATACACTAAAATCAAAACACTGTGACATGGCTCTAATCATATAATTGCAGCTCCAAACATAACCTCATAATTCTCCCAGTTCCTCAGCTGCTCTTGAAACTGAATCAAATTCAATTAAATCAGGGTTAAATTAAATGGGTACTTTCTGTTTCATTTTATTTCCCCAAAAAACATTACAAAGACTGATACACAATATACTGAATAAAATGAATACAGCTTGCTGAATTGAAAAAAAAATAAAAATTAATATTAGAATTTAATTGGCTTTAAATTGATTTTGGGGACATTTTCCAGTTGCCCAACCATAATAATACAGTTCCCTCAGTGCAGTCACTGCTAAATATTGGGTTGTAATTTGTTCTCATGCTTTGAGTGTTAAATAGGATTTAACTTTATTTACAGTTAGATGGGGTAACCATCTTTAATGTGTGTGATACCTCAGTCTGTTGTTGTTTATTTGCAGGACTGCTGGGGCCAAACAGATAGTTACGGCTGAGGTACTGAGTCCTGATGTTACTGTGTTTCTCCTCCCACCCAGGTGCATTACTAGGGGTTCGTTTCAGCTGCTCAATATCCAACCAGCAAAGCAGATCTGTACTATATAAGCATGAATGCACGCATAAACACACACACACACACACACAATTACACAAACAAACCTTAAAATCAACCCTTCATAATATAACTAAAAGCCACTTCTGTTCTAGTAAAAAAAAAAAAAAAAAAAGAATTGTGAAGTTGTAAAAGGGCTTATATCAGATTAAAAATAGTATTTGTCCATAATTAATAATAATACATTTTAACGTAGCATGTAAGCCACAAGGGTGGCACGGTGGCGCAGCAGGTAGTGTCACAGTCACACAGCTCCAGGGACCTGGAGGTTGTGGGTTTCGATTCCTGCTCTGGGTGACTGTCTGTGAGGAGTTGGTGTGTTCTCCCTGTGTCCGCGTGGGTTTCCTCCCACAGTCCAAAAACACACGTTGGTAGGTGGATTGGCGACTCAAAAAAAGTGTCTGAGTGTGTGAGTGAATGTGTGTGTGTGTGTGTTGCCCTTTGAAGGACTGGCGCCCCCTCCAGGGTGTATTCCGCCCAATGATTCCAGGTAGGCTCTGGACCCATCGTGACCCTGAACTGGATAAGCGCTTACAGATAATGAATGAATGTAAGCCACAATGTAGTTCGTACCAATTACCTCCATGAGTTAGATCTCCCGCGGTAATAACTTCATAATAATTTCACCAGCGTCCTCTAGTCTTGTGTCATGTGAACCATGTCTTTTTAAAGATGCTCAAAGAGCAGTAACTGTCAAATATTTTCTTTAAAAATGTAAAAATGTACTTCAGGGGAAAAAGTAGATGCAAGAATAATACAGGACATGGGCCATTTCATGAGCTGAGGCCAGTGTGGAGTAAGTGGTCGGAACAAGATTACTCATGCTTTTGGTCTTCCTGGATCACGGTTGGTGATTACTGGTACAAATGCACCACAATTGTTAAAAACATCCCAAACTGTGAAAGGTACCTAGCAAAGTTTTCTTCCAGAAAGGCCAAGAAGTGCTGGAGTTCCACTCGATTCCTGAGTAGAGTGCCAAAACGATAGCGCCGGAACTGAAGTGGAACCTGGGCCCAGGGGTCAGGTTCTTTAGCAGCCTGTGGTGGTGGAGGCGGAGGCCTGTGATCTTGTGTGCGCTAAATAGACAGAGTGACAGATTATAAATATATAAATGTCTGCCAGTTTTAAATGGGTCTGGTTTGAAACTCATTACACTCAATCATATGTAAAGCAACACTAAGTAGAATTTTTATCTTAAAGGGTACAGCTTCAAACAATGTCATTTTTGGAGGTGGGAAGGAAACCAGTCCTCCTTCCCTTTTGAATTTAGGACAGGGCTGTAAAACTGAATCAATGTAGGGGGCGCCCAGGAGCAAAAACGCTAAGTGCTAAATCTTACCTAGTGTTGCTTTAACAGAATGTTCCTTTATGTCCTGTCACTTTACATCAGTGGTGCACTTTATAACAACAGGTGCCATTGTTATTTAAGGAAGAGAAATTGACCTGTTGCTGTCGGCTCTGAATTTGTATGTATAGGCTCTGGAGTGCCTTGTAAAGTTCAGGTTCCACAAAGCGTTCCTCCTCCCACACAGCCACCTGTAAATACACATAGAAGTGGACTTTTTAGTTATACAATAACAGACTGCAGTCCATCAGTTGCTCTGCATACTTTGTTTGTCCCCCTTCAGAGCAGGTAGCAGGATTGATTTAGCTGGATTCTCACTGCTATATATATAAATGTCAGATTTGTTTGGTGTTGAAGTTATGTGGTTGTGGAATCCTACTTTGTTGAATGTGGTTATGTCCTGATGGATCAGTACGGTCCATGGCTCCAGCAACAAGAAGAGTGTGTGTTCCTCTGCTTGATCAAACAGTTCCTCAAACGGGGGATTCAGACGAGTGAAGATGTGCTGCCTGCACCGCTCCCCCACATGCACATTCTTCCCAGCAGCAGTACTCACAAAAGTAGCATACAACAACTGCAAAGGAGTGATATGTATTAAATCCTTTAGTTAAAGGCCGGCTGAAGTAATATAATTATTTTACATAAGACCAAGAGAAGATGAATGATTCGTAGTAGTTAGAGTAATATAAAATGATAAGGGTTGGTTTTGATTAAGGTTATTAATATTAGAAACAATATAAGGTTAGTTCAAATTCCTGTCTCTGCTCACCTCAACACCTAATTAAGGAACTGTGAGGGCATAAATAGGGCACAGGGTTAATAAAGATTATGAAGATTAAGGATGAGTTATTAAAGTGATGCAGATTTTGCTTATATTGACAGCTTAGATCAAATAAACTCATGTTATTACTCTGGCAACATTCATCTTTATCATTCATTCATTCATTATCTGTAAGTGCTTATCCAGTTCAGGGTCTCGGTGGGCCCAGAGCCTACCTGGAATCATTGGGCGCAAGGCGGGAATACTCCCTGGAGGGGGCGCCAGTCCTTCACAGGGCAACACACACACACACATTCACTCACACTCAGACACTTTTTTGAGTCGCCAATCCACCTACCAACGTGTGTTTTTGGACTGTGGGAGGAAACCGGAGCACCCGGAGGAAACCCACGCGGACACAGGGAGAACACACCACACTCCTCACCCGGAGCGGGAATCGAACCAGTGACTGAGACACTACCTGCTGCGCCACTGTGCCGCCCACATTCATCTTTATGAATAACCCAAATACATTTTTTATATGAATTTTACATCAGTACCTGGGCCTTGTGCTGTACTCTGTAGGGATCAAATGAGGGTCGGTAAAACAGCTGACGGTACTCCAGCAGCTCTCTGTAGAACTCAGCTGCATTCGCCCATAGCTGGATAGAGGGGACACATAAGGTATGCAAGATACAGTCTTAATACTGTGCATCACTACAAATTTCATTTGTAATTTTTTGGACCCATTTAAATATGCGTGCTGCAGCAAAGTGCACCTGATTCCCTGCGTTCTGACAGAAGTGTGTGAAGTAGAAACCAGCCCTGGGCTCAATACACAAGGCCTGCACCATTCTCTCAATGTCACTGCAGTGAGGGCCACTCTTAACACACACAAACACACAATTTAAATTTTTTATATATTTTCTGTAAAAAAGATACAGATACAGTGAACATTCTAGTTACTGTAGTAACACAGTATTTAGTATTTAACACAGACATTTTAGTGCATCATACCACAGAAGGCATGCGTGACGGTGAATAGCAGCCCGAGTGTAGGGATTGTGGGTTGCAGGGGTGACGGGGACAGGAGTCTTGACGAGGCGGAGGTAACTGGCAATCCCAACAGAGAAAAGGTGTTCTACACCTTTTAGTGTGTGAGTGGGATATAATAAATCTGCGGCCCCTAAAACACACAGGAGGAAATTTTGGGCTTTGTTCACAGTATACACTGTAAAAAATGTCTTGGAAATTTTACAGTAAAATACTGGCAGCAGAGTTCCCTGCCATTTACTGTATTTTTACAGGAACACTACTGTATTTCAAATTTACAGCATGTTACTGTAATTGAATAATACAATAATTTACTGTAAATTTACAGCAATTTTTTACAGTGTAGGTATACACTACTTTTAAATAAGATTATAGTTAGATTTAATCACAAAAACATAATTTTCAGATCAGATTTGAGTCACAGTTGGTCATAGATCACATACAAATGGCCTTATAAAGAAAGTTCAGTTAATATGGGTCTCATATGTTTATTGTAAACTAAATAAGTGAAATGGAGTGTAATCCAGTTTGTATGAAATTAAAACATACACACAAATGCACATCCATTGTGTACAGGAACAGTACAATTGTAGTTCAAAAAAAGTGGTCAGGTATGTGGCTATAACTTTGAGACTCACCAGTAGAGCAGCAAGACCACAGTGAGATGCGGCTGAACAAGTTGCAGTCTTTCTTCTGTCCAGCAGTGTGGGCTGATAAGACCCAGTCTGGAGAGGAGCTCCACACTCAAAACTGTGGAGCTAGTGCCCACTAGATACTGGTTCTTCATCCAGATCAAATGCCTTAACACAAACAGTCTTGATTAACGTCGTGCAGACAACATATGGAGGTTTCACAGGAAAAAAAAGCACTGTACCTGTTTCTGGCTTCCAGATTCTGAAGGGTCTTCAGGCGCTCTATGTCCATCCACAGATTAAGTATCCTCTCTCCGGGCCTGCCCTGTAAAAAGCTCTTAAAATCCAAAAAGAATTGTCTGCCGGACATAAATACCTGGGGCGCCGCTGTTTGGAGGGTATTCTTCACTGGATGGGATGTGCTGAACTCCTCTGGAAAACTTGGCAGAGAGTCAGAGGAACCATGTCCACACTCGAGTGAGCGTATGCTATTCCTAACTTTGACACAGTGAAGACAGAATGAAGTGTTTAAATGTGTTTGTTTATTCTGCTCTGAGACCTGGGAGATTTCCAGGTGTTTTTTTAGAGCGCACTTGTGTTCACCGGATGATAAATGAGGACACTGGCCCCAACCAGTGTGCAGGCCAAGTTCAATATCCAGATGACTGCCTAGATTCAGACCGAGTTCCTTGCCTTTCCCCATGTCTTTATTCTTGTCCACATTATTGGTCTGGATTGTGTTGGGAGTGGGAGCCAGCTCCTGATCATTAAACCCATGACACTCTTCTTTGCAAATCCTGCTCAGCTGCTGTCCTGTTAGATTCACTTCAGCCTTCACATTATAATCTAAAGATAGAAGGACACACACATAAGAGATGGATTCTAAATATTCCAGGATAATGTCTTTTTCCTTACTTATTTAAAGCACTAAAACTGTGACAAATATTGCAGCAATTTTGTAGATTTGCGTTACTGATTACTGTTATTCGCTAAGCAGCTGCTAAGCAGGGAGGTTGTAGCTAAACAACTTTTAGGAGGGGCTACAGCCCCCTAAAACGGGTCTAACGTCATGCATGTACTTTCCTGTGGGCCTTTATTGCTTTCTTGACATAAAATACACATGTAGTGTTGCCAACCGTCCCGTAAATTTTTGAACCGATACGGGACGCGTTTTGTTATGTATATTTGAGGCCGGAGCAGGGGGTAGATTCTCCACGGCTCCTAAACAGAGAGCATGCTTTTCATTGGTTGTCACCTTTATTTAGCCAATCAGCAGCCAGAGTTATATGTCCACTTTCAATATGCAGCCAATGGAATCACTTTACCTCCTACAAATTTGTTTTTGCGTCGGCGCTGAGAGCAGCAGGTCACAGCTGAAACTCTGGGAAGTACAGCCCTGATTTAGCTAGAGCTAATGTTATTTTGGCTCCTTGTGGCTCTGCTAAATTTGTACCTTGTCAAAAATGTTTGCTGCTATGAGGCAATTTCCCCAGCCCCCCCTGGTTAAATCGAAGGCCCTCTATTCTTTAATCTCTAGTGACGGCCCTGGTAAAGCACATGATAAAGACATGAAAGTGAATGATATAGTATCTGAATAAGAGTTAGCTCTGTCTTTCCTCTGTGTGGAGAGCTGCGGTCATTACTGCTGTCTGAGTGTCCCGTTCTGAGAGAAGTAGAAGACTGGCAAAAGAACAACAAAAGAAAATCAGATACTAAGCATATTTACAGTCCATACAGAGTCTATACCATGCTAATCAGTGTAAAACCACAAGCAGATATCTTCCTGTGTTTACTCTTAAACTTTACTCTTAAAGGGTAATAGAAAGTATGAGAGTGTGTGTGACTTCTAGGCACCTCCTGCTGAATCAGTGTGGCTGAGGGACTAAGTGAATTTTCCTCTTTGAACAGATTCTGTATTGAATCAGCCAAATGACACAGACACGAGGCCAGTCTGTGGAACAATAAAATAAGATTTCACACTGAAAAAACAAAGCCAAACACATGATTTGAAGACATTATTACTTTAGGTATTGTATCCATTACATATCACTGATTTTACCATAAAGTTGTCTGCGCTTTATTTAAAATACCATGTAGTTTCCAGGTAGTTCACCCAACTCTAGCCGAATGATTCTCAGATCCAGTTCTTGGAGTGTAATATAATATTAAAGTGCTTTAAGACACTTTCAAAATAAATTATATTTAAAATTTTGATTTTGATTCGTAAACTACTGAGCCCCTAAAGTCTCATGGTGGAAAAATATTATTTAGAGACTTAATCAGTTTCCTCAATGTAGTAATTCGTTCCCTCATTTTAATAATCTGTTCCCTCAATTTAGTAATCTACGGAGTCCCTAAGGTGACATGGTGGGTTTATTTAGCAAGTCGTGGACACTATATAGTATTTTGAGGCCACAAAATAATATATTGAGGCCACAAAATAATATATTGAGGCCATGAAATAGTATTTTGAGGCCACTAAATAATATTTTGAGGCCACAAAATAATATAATGACGCCATGGAATGACTGCGCACCCTGACAAAACTTGTACAAACCTACATTGCTATAATTATAGTATTATAAAATACTATCTTGTGGCCTCAATATATTATTTTGTGGCCTCAATATATTATTTTGTGGCCTCAAAATACTATATAGAGTCCACAACTTGCTAAATAAACCCACCATGTCACCTTAGGGGCTCAGTAGTAATGTGTTCCCTCAATTTAACAATCCTTTTCTGACAGACATACACAGGCCATGCGTTAGGACACACGTTTGATATCTCCTGTCCATTCCTTATTTACACATTAGAACCACATTTTAAAGACTAAAATATTTATAGTCCAGGTCGAGGAGGGAATGAATCTAACGGGATTCATTTTATTTTTAACTGAGTGAGTTTAGCGCGGCACATTCAGCTGGAGGTGGGACAGTGGACAGTTGTGCGGCACATAGCCGCGGTCAAAATCACATCTCATTCTCAAGCAAATTATTCGGTAATATCCAGTTGACCTGCTATAGTCTTCATTCATCATTTACCACTTAAAACATTAAATAAAACTTAAGCGGGCTTTTGTGGACTTAATTAAGCCTCAACCGAAAATGAGATCAGGCAATACCTCATATCGTCCACAAGAGGGCACCCTAAGATTTAATTGAACACCTCATTCAATGTAATGGGGCATTGCGTGATAATATGACATTTGTCGGATTAAAAAATCTGCCTTTATTCACACTCTCCTCGACCTGGACTATTAGTATAACAGTCTATTAAAACATGGTTGTGACGTGTAAATAAGGAATGGACAGGAGAGGTCAAACGCGTGTCCTAATGCACAGCCTGTGCCTAAATTGAGGGAACGGATTACTAAATTGAGGGAATAAATTACTAAATTGAAGGAACGGATTACTAAATTGAGGGAATAAATTACTAAATTGAAGGAACGGATTACTAAATTGAGGGAACAAATTAAATCTCTAAATAATATTTTTCCACCATGAGACTTTAGGGGCTCTGTAGCAAACACCTAACGAGTGTTGGGTAAAATATAATTTGCTCTAGGTTTTCTGACCTGTACTCAAAGTAATAATCGCTCTGAAGGAAAAACGGCAGCCTCTCTTTTCTGATCCACTGTACGGCCTGCTCTCCATCCAAACACTACAAAAGCAAATTAGAGTTGGCTTCAAGGTGAAAGCTATTTGGATCATTAAAAATATGGGTAACATTTTAAATTACAGCCCATGGTATACAGCCTGGGTATGTACAGAGTACCAACATTTGTAATGACATTTCTACATCTACACCAACATTCTTTGTATGATCTAAAGAGACCTCCACGGAAATTACTGGAGCAGGCCGTGAGGACTTACTGGGACAGTGTAGCTGTTTCCAGGTAAAGGTTTAGTTGGGAACCATGTTGACACAGTGCTGTTTTCAATCACTTCTTTCAACAGAGATGAGATCTGTGCAGAGATATTCTCAGATGTGTCCATCCCCACCTCAAACACACCTCTGACTTTGTTAAATCTCACAGGCTCCAGGAACATCTTACAGAGAGATAAAACAACATTTTCTACTCGTACGCTGGATTTAAAAGTTTAAAAAAGTCACAACATAAAATTAATCACAATGAAAATTTTTACAGAGGCCACATTTTTGCTAATAATTTAAATTCAGCAAACAACAATAACTGCATTAAAATATGAAGAAAGGCAGCACATATGTACATAAACAGTATACACTGTCCGGCTAAAAAAACACACACACCAATATCTTACACTTGTTTACCATTTTATCATTTAAATTTCCCCATTGTGGGACTAATAAAGGATTATCTTATCAGCTCCTTTGGCCTTACAGGTGCACATTGTAGTTCTATAATTATGGCCTGTATTCCATCCTTTGCTCTGCATATTTGTAAGCCTACATTCACCCTTTCTTCAATTAACAGGACCCCAAGAGGACCACAACAGGGCAGGTATTATTTAAGGGGTGTATCAGTCTCAGTGCTGCTGTCTTGCTGACATTGTGATGGTGTGTTAGTGTGTGTGTTGGTACAAGTAGATCAGACACAGCATTGCTGCTGGAGTTTTTAAACAGTGTCCACTCACTGTCCACTCTGTTGGACATAACTACCTTGCTGGTCCATTTTGTAGATATAAAGTCAGACACAGAAGCGATGTTAGTCATTCACACATCCTTTATCAGTGGTCACAGGGCATTGACCACAGGGCACTGCTGCATGAATATTTTTGGTTGGTGTACAATTTTCAGTCCACTATTGACAGAATTTTTTTTAATTCTGGGAGCACTGCTGTGTCTGATCCACACATACCATACAACTTACACCAACACATAGTCCATCATTATTGCCAGTGCTTTTAGTTTACCAAATGCAAATGCAAAAGTGTGGCGGCACAGTGGCGTAACAGGTAGCGTCACTGTCACACAGCTCCTGGGATCTGGAGCTCGGGGTTAGAGTCTGGCTCCGAGTGACTGTCTGTGAGGAGTTTGGTGTGTTTTCTCTGTGTCTGCGTGGGTTTCCTCCCACGGTCCATATGCACACATTGATAGGTGGACTGATGACACAAAAGTGTCGTAAGTGCGAGGGTGTGAGTGAATTTGTGAGTGTGTGTCGCCCTGTGATGGACTGCCGACCCCTCCAGGGTGTGTTCCTGCCTTGCGCCCAGTGATTCCTGGTGTAACTGAACTGGATAAGCAGTTACATGAACGAATGAATAAATGCAAATGTGATAACAGAATTTTATATTTTATTTGGAGAACAAAAGTGCATATGAGTAGAGAAACAAATTCCAATATTGGATTACATTGCCATTTTACAAATTACATTTTCATTTTGCAACTAAAACAGTTCCACCTATATGTGCTTCTGTGCAGTGATAGAGAATAAATGTTTCGCTCACCGGCAGCATGAGAAACTCATTGAGAAACTCCACTAAAACTGAGTCTGAGGACAGTCTCTCGTCCTAAAGCACAAATAAAACATTAATAAGAAATGTAAAAAATCTATAACAAACTCCTCACTAAACATTAAGTTGTTTGTCTTGTTAACACATCTGTATGATGACTAGAAGATGTGTCATATTTGAAATAACCAGGTAACGTCATAGCTGATCATTTCTGCTGTGAAACTGCAGTATTCCCAACAGTCTCAAACAATCAAATTCAGACCACCATGGCTTCTTCTGTCATAAATCTCAGGAACCGATCCTGTCAAATTTCAGGGTGAGATTTTCAAGCTGGCGAGCGGTGGAGGTCTACATAGATTAAGGCTGGGACTAAAATAAATACATAGATCCACACAAACTGAAAGAAGACGAAAGGTGTATATAATATAAAAGCATTCTGGGTTTTTTCCCCATGGTAATAACTTCTAATTCTATCATTCTGAACTGAGAGTAGTTTTCAGGGGTTTGATCAATGTCTGCATATAGACGTCCAAAAAAAGGGGGAAAACAAAGTAGTGAAAACTCAATTGAAATGGGATGACTGCTCACCAAATTCTCAGTTGTTATTTCTGGAAAGTCTGTAAAAACAAGGCTGGTTAATGTAATAAAACACAGGCAAAACTATCTGTCACATAACTGTAGAGTAGTCAGTGATAGCTCACCTGGAACTGAGTCCTCTCTCATTGTGAAATATCAAACACAACATAATATTTTACTCACACATATACACACATACTTTCACGCTCTCTCTCTCTCTCGGTATGATTATGATCTACACATTGTCGCAGTCAGTGCTGTCTGATCTGTGAGATTAATAAAGTCTGGTTTGTTATATCTCAACGACTCTGGTCTGTTTCAGCTCCGCGCGCTGCTTCTGTCCAGTGTCTCCATGGAGACAATCACTTTCCCTCAGTTTCTAGTAACTAACTACAGCCTTTACGCACACACTCCACCGCGGTACGATACCGCAGGGTCAGTCTGCGGACCCCTCGGTTTTTAGACGAAATTTAGTCTCTCTTATCGAAGACGTCGTTGAAGAGATAGATCTAGGACTGAGACAACAGAAATCTGAATGTTTTAGGAAGTTTCCGCGCTGACCTCCAGGTCATGAACCGTTCAAACGTGTGCTGACTGATTCCTGAGGTCTTTTATGGTATTACTGAAATAAGCTTTTGATTTAAACGTATTGGTTTAATGTAGTTCCTCGTTGTGGAGGTTTTTTTTAGATTTTCAATGTAATGGCGTGGGTCAGACCACACCCTACTGCCTAAAAAGTGGCTTAGCTGTAACACTATACATTTACTTGCGTTCAGTACACACAAATCCATCTCCAGAAGCACGTAACTCAACTATAGTTCAAAAGCCATGGCCTGCACGTTGATGGGATTGATTCTTTAAAGGCTAAGCACCACTTAATGGACCTCCATGAATATTTCACATTATTTTAGTTACTGACATATATAAGTATGAATTAAAATGAAAATAGCAGCTTACTTTGCTTTAAAACTGACAATTTTATTAAATTTACGGAAAAACCCGAGCTCGCTACGGAAATTCTTGAACGCAATCGTGTGACGTCACTGGTGGACAACAGCTGAAAAACGCCGCGGTAAAACACCGTTATGACAGTATCTAGCTAGCTAAATAACCAACATTATTCATGAGACTAGCCTAGCAATAAGCTAAACTCAAATTTAGAGCTACCCTTATTCTTGTAAATGTGATCGAAGTCGAATTCATCCGACACTATAAACCTAAAAATTATTGCAGCCAAAAACACCACACCTTTTCATCATTTTGCATTAAATTAAGTGCAACTTCTAGAGTTGTTGGCCACCATCTATGTCACATGCAAAACGCCTATTAGACTTTCCGAACACTGTTTGGGGGGGGGGTTATTCCTTAAATTAGTAATTTTTTAGTAGTTTTTTCAAGACCGCTGCAGTTTAAATGCGCCCCCACCCTAACCCTGCGAACCACAAAAATTTTAATCCATATTTTTCTTTGTAGAGCGACGATATATATTAAAAAAAAAAGAAGAAAAAAAAAAAGAAAAGAAAAAAAAAAGTAATTGTGTCAAATGTAACCTTACCACAAGATGGCAGTATTCATTTGTAGAATAAAGAGCTGACTGGTTTTAAAGGAATAAAAAGGCTTTATTAAAAAAATCTGTAAAAACAGCAGAAATGTATAGAACAATATTTACACATACAGAAATACACAGACCCTGACATATTCCAAAAAAAAGACTGTACATAAAACTGCACTGAGGAGAGACAAGTTCATATCTGCTGATGTCAGGGCAAACTCCTCAGAGATGCATAATTTAAAAAAACAAGCCATACATAAAATATCCTGCAGTTCAAAACACATTCACAGTCTCCTGACGTTGCGTTTACTCTGAGCACTGCCAGGTAGAACATCTTTCCTGCTCCTGCGTTTAGAGCCAAGATGAGCACAGTCTCGGGAGCCGTGGTAGGAGCACAGGCAGGAGGTGCAGAAGTGGAAGAGGCAGTTGGTCCAGCTGCAGACACCCTCCCCGCGCAACGAATGACACCGAGCAGGGTGCTGGCAGCGTGGACACTGCTTCAGACACTCATCACTGAACAAGGTTTTAGCCACCTGAGAATCAAAGATCATGAAATTAAGCGCATAATACTGGATTAACGCTAATACATTTAAACACACATTTCAAAAGACTACAATCAAGAGTTACATAAACCTTGGACAAAGCCCAACCATGCCAAGCAGTAACGGAGCCTGCATTTATAAGAAAACATTTTCCATTCCTACTTGGTTTTTAATATTTAAATTAAAGAGGAACAAGGCCCTAAACCTCCACTGGCTGGCTATGATCTTCAGGTCCCCTCATTTGCCACATAACGAAATGTAAAACACTGCAACAGAGACCCAGACTGAGCAGCTGAAATCTGATATCAAGCAAGAATGGGAAAATATATTTCAACATTTGAAATTAATTTATACCATTTTCTAACAATATAATATATATATACATAAAAATAATAAATAATTTGCACATCTTTGCATTGTCTCAACTTCACTGGAAATACGGTTTGTAGTCTTGCTATTCTAATTTGTCTTGCCAGAGCAACAACTCACACCCTAGTTCTTAGTGTGTCCAATCACCCTTGTCTCTGCTACACATCCTGAGTGATGATGCTGGAGAAAGACTCATGATAGATAGTGTTGGCCCTGTCTGCCAAACATTCAACCAACTTTGACCCTGCGGCAGCACCTACACATTTTAGTACCCTCCAGTACAAGCCTCAGTATTTGAGTTTCTCTTCACCTCCAATGGAGCATGGACAAAATTTGAGAGAAGGGTCTAGGCCTTCACTTGAAGTAGGAATGAAAGCAGTTTTCCAAAGCTATCACCTGTGAATGTAACCTCTAGTCTCACCCTGGAGAGGAGACCCAGCCTGACATTTGTGGGCTTAGATAACACATTCATCAATGCAACTTGTAAGCTACATATTTCCAACACTATACATATTTTCCAAGTGTTAGTAACATTGGTCTGCTTCAACTAAGGAAATAGAAATATTAGTTAAAGAAAGAGCTGTGACTATAAATTTGGTACAAGCAATTAAGACTTTCTCCAAGACCTGCAGGAACTCCTGGCGTTTGGTGCTGGAGTGAGGTGTTATGTGTTGTAAAGGGGTGAGAGTGCCTCTGGCTGCAGGAGTGTATGTTTGAGCAGTTGGGGTTTTGGCCTGGGCCTGGACACTGCTCAGAGCCGATCGACATGCCAGAGTCAGTCTAGTTTCAGCGTCTGGGACACGAACTGCACTCCCCATCTGAACAAAGAACACAGGACAGTCAGGCACACACAGCCAAGACACTGGTATCTTCAAGTCCCACCTCAGCTCTTGTCACATGACAGCTGTGATCTCACCTCAAGTGCAACTTTCAGCTCTCTTTCATACAGCTTCTTCCGACGACAGGCCTTTTTATCTTGTGAGATGATTTCATCCCAAACATCAGACACCTGGCTACATCTGGAAAAGCAAGCAATTAGCATTTTACAATTTATTATCACTGAAATTAAGAATTCAAATATGATTCATCATGAAACTATGCAGTGCATCCTGTGCAATACCATAGTGTGTGTAGCTTAAACTACATAAAAATCCATTATAAACAAAAATTTGTCATGAGAACTTCTGACCAATAGGATTTATCCAAGAGGAAAGGACATAAATGACTTTAAAAATAGATTGCCAGGCAATTAAAAATAAATAAATAATAAGATAGAGATAGATCTATATATATTTTTTTTTACAAAACTTGCTATATAACACATTGTTCCATAAGTGAACACAGTTCTGGGGTTTTAATTAAATGCCTATGACATGCTTTGTTCAAAATACCACAAGGATCCAAGAGCACAGTCCCCTTCTACCCCTGTCTACACAGCCCTGTTCAGAACAACCAGTTTCAGCTCCTATTCCATTCAATGATCCACACACTGAGGATCAGAAGCTCTAGTTGGTTCCAAACCTATTTTTAATCACTTACCTTCTCCATTCTCACTGTATTTAATCACTCCCTTTATTCCATTTAACCTTGTTTGTACACTCTCAAATAAATGCAGGTCCAGAGAGAGATTCAGGACAATTTAAAAAATGTGCACTCTACACACAACGCTGCACAAAATCAGAGCAACTTATTTTATCAACTGTTGCTAGAAAATAAATAAAATATGCTAGTCTTCTCTAAGAAAAAAAAAAAAAAAAAAAAAAAAAAAAAAAAAAAACAGTACATTCTTGTTCATTGTTAGTGTATTTGCTCACAATTACTTTACGTGATATTAAAATTATTATTAAATAAATAAATTATAATATAAATAAAGATATTGAATAAAACACACCAAGCACTCATTTCAGATTGGTTATTGTGACAGTGAAGAAGGGTTTATATAATGTGCTTAAGACAGTCACTAAAACAAACACAGCAACACACAATTCCCCATAACTTACACATAAATATCCTGAGGTGATAAGAGCTTGAGGATGATGACTAGAACATGGTGAAGATTCTTCTTACTGAGTTCAAAGAGGATATCCAGCTTGCCCAGGCCCATCTTTCTACCGATGAGGCTTGAGAGGGGTAGGGTGGTTGTGATTGGTCCGTCTTCAGCAGAGACCCTGAGCACTTCCTCCAGGCTGGTATTTTTGGACAGAATGCACTTGCTGCGTTGACTCATGGCATGCACCATCTCAAGGGCAGGGGTGAGAGACAGGTCCTGCAGCTTCAATCTAGCCACAGCTACTGGAGTCACCTCTAGGAAAACATCTTCATCTTTCAGAATATGTGCTTCCACCCTTTGGGCTCTATGCTCTTCTGACTGGGAGCCACCTTCCCTCAGCGTTGACAGCCTGCGCTGACGCTCCAGCCGAGACCGCCTCTTCTCCCTGCTGTGAGATGTCCATGGCAGCACCAAATCCTGGAAAGAAGCATCATCTATGGAAGAGTCCTGAGATTTATCTAGACCTAGAGAACTAAATCCACTATCTTCTGAAGTAGAGGTATCCAACTTGGAAACTGGCGTGTGAGAGGGTGTGCTTAGGACACTCAAACTCTCACAGAGGTTTGTTGCCAGGCAATTAATGGGAGTCTGGAAGTTTTCTTTTGCTGAGGGGCCAAAGTTAGTACTCTGAGGTGTCTCAGGCATATCTGAAATAAGCAGACCCGATATGATGCTCTCATTAAGATCCGGTTCTGAAAGAGAACCATCATTCCGCATAATGGGACTGGCCACCCCACTCTTTCCACTTTCAAGAGTTGAGGTTATTGCTTGAGAGAACATAAGCCGTCGTTTCCTACAAGAAAATGCCATGGCCTCTGTCTTTAAAGTGCTGTAGGACAGTGGTCTAGTCTGACTTGTGTATGGAGAGTCAAAGCTGATGTCCCCACTGCCTTGAATGAAGGGGTCTCCCCTCCCTGGTGTTTTAAGACCAACCGTCTTTCCATCGGTAGCCGATTTGGACATGAGGAGACGCCTACGCAGTGAAGCATCTTTTTTTGGAAGCTTAGGTGTCTCACACCAACTTGTTTTTAGTGAATGTTCTTTCTTAAGTTCTCTTCCCAAGTCCTTTTGCCTCTCCCTTCTGTGGAAATGAAAAGAGGAGCTTAGGTCCTGGTTTTCCTTTGGGGTTTCAAGTGTGCTGTCCCAGGAAACAGACTCCTGGCTGCTGCATCTGTGACACCAGTCATCTTTTGGGGTGTGTGGATCTGTATTAGCACTTTTGACATTCTCCCCCTTGGGGGTGTACAAATCCGTCTGAGTGCTGGAGCAAGGGTGCTTGAGGTGCAGATGCTTCAACTCTCCAGCAGTCTCCATCACTGAGATACAGCTTATTTACCTGTAGTTAGATTAAAAGATTGTCATTTTCTAACGAACACATTCACTGTAAACTTTGAAAAACAACAGCATTATCTCACATGCATTCTGTGTCTGAGAAAAACCTTTGTGGAAAACTACATTTGGGACAAGGTGGCCAGACAGAAATAAATAGTTATTTTTTGTAACCATGGTCCTTACCGGCACGCATAATGTTTTTCTATTTAAAATATAAACAAATATGTATACACATTTATGCGTGTAAAGCACTTCATATCAAAACGCCAGCTAAGACAATTTATAACCTTACAACTCAATGAGGAAATACAGAAATTTTGAAATACCAGTATTCACTTTAACTCAGTTCAAGCGACCCAGCTAAACACCTCAGTATCAAAGGCCTCAACAAACTCAAGCTAAAGCCAGTCCGACTATTTAAAAGAGGATGAACGTTACCGCCGGTAACCGCCGAAATAAGCCAGAGCTCTGTCCGGGAGTGTGTGGGGTGTTTTCAGCAGCTTCTCTGGTACAAAGAAAAGAGTTTTAGCGGTTCTGTGGATCTGCTTTCACAGGTTCAGTGTTTACTGGTCAGCTCGGAGGTGTTAGTATTTGAGCCCAAACAGCTCCGTAATTGTCCGTTACTGTCTCCACGGTAACGTGCCGCGTGCTGCTCGCCTCGCGGGTTCAAATTTTGCGCGTTATAAACCTGATACTCCCATTCGCGCGCTCACTCACACAGCACGCGCCAAGCCCCGTCCACAGCAAACACACGACGACCCACCGAATAAAGACCCGAATAACCGAGCATTAATCAGTTACACTGCAAAAAACACAAACACAGCCCAAACAAACACGACAAAGAGCCCCCAAACATACACTAAAAATACCATTCCAAACAAACACTAAAAATACCACCTACCGCCAACACTACAACAGTTTCCAAACACAATCCCTAAACAAACCCCAAACAGTCCCCAAAACAAACATGGAGACTTGGGATGGTGGCTCAGTGGCCGCAGGACATTAACGCCAAATACATGCAAAACGCTTAACTCGACAATCAACTCACATTTACATGGGACAAAATAACTAATTCCCTACATCCAGCACACGTACTACATGAACCTGACACACATCTATCCTGCAGTCCTCAGTCCCGTCTAATTTATATTCAGAACATGCAAAAAACTCACGCCTGCAGCACTATCCTCAGTAAAGACGACAGCAAGATTTTAGCTACTCACTGATACAGCGAGATTTCCCCCTCCAGAGAGCGCTCCTCTCCAGCCCTCTAACCCGGAGCAGTGCGGTTATGAATGGCCGGGGAGGAGTGAGAGGGTCAGTAATTAAAAATAAATAAAATGATTTCAGATGATTTTAGATGATTCGACGTAAACAGAAACGGATCACAGACATAATGGTTCAAACAAAGATAAACAAGAGTATAAAATAAACAAAACAAGTAATATCTAAATTAATCTAGACTTATATTTTATAGTAAACTCTTAACCAATCAGTGCGTAACTCCGCCCCTCTGTTGCTATGGAAATGCCTCGCGTCCCTAAGGTTTAGCTTAGCCTAGTTAACCCCTATTTTACACCACAGTTTAATGTTATTATTATTAGGCATCTTTAACGAACTCCTCTTCACGTCGCTGAGGGGCGATATCCCGGTAAGTATAACGGGAGTGTGGATAGCGGTATGCGGACGCATGTTCAGGTGAAAAAGCTCGGCAAACTTAAACTGTGTAGCGAAACTGCAATGTTTTGTCGCTCCCTCCGTAGTGCACTGCGCCAATCTACAAACTTCACAACCTGAGAGTGCACTAAACATTATCCGGAGCTCTGAATGTAGTGATAAATGCTTTCTGTTCGACATATAATGCGATAGTTGATGTAAAACACCCTTTGAGACTTTGGTTGTGTGTGTGCAATACTGACTGGTTTTGTTTTAAGAGTAGCTCAGGTCCTGTTTGTGTAATAACTGCAGATATATTCAAAGTTTGAGTTGTATCTTTCTGCAGTAAGTTAGAGTTGTAATAATTAACATAGATATAAGTTCAGAAATGACAAATATCATTTGACTCCTTCCTGTGTGTAACAGTTAGATACCCTCTGAGGTTTGTTTTTTCTTGTGTAATCAGTACATGTGCCATATGACGCCATTTGTGTGTCATTACTACAGATTTCTTTTATGTTTAGTGAACAGAACTGTTCTGACACCCCAGCTGCCTATATTTCTCGTCCGCTCTGCTGCCATGAATGCTGAGTGTTTGCCTGCAGAATGTGTGTCTTCTCTCTTGAACACACACACAGCCTCCACCAGCTCAGGCTCAGTCCCACTAGAGCACTTGGACTACAGCTACATTGAAAAATGCACAAATGTGAAATATTTGGAGAAGATCTTAAGAGTCCTCAGGTAATTTTGTACTGCAATGTTTTGCTACACTTTATTAAAAAATTGTCCTGTGCGTCAAGGTCTTACTGCTTTACATTAAGGTCAGGAAAAGAGGGCTTTTACCCCCATCTAACTGAATTCTGTGAGAAACACATAGAGAAGCTGGATCCCAGGAGTCGTGCCCTAAGGAAGGATAATTCTCCTGCTACAGTAGCCAGTTTTTCTAAGGATGAGTGGAGTCAAATTTCCAATGAACTACAGGTATGGGAGTATCTCACATCTCTTACAGTACAGTTTACAGTGAAGTTCAATACAGTATTGTAGTAGCTTGCTGGGATTGAGATGTATAAAAATGACATAAATTACAGCAGACTTGGCATTAGTTAAAAGCACACAGCATGCTTTTCATATTTTATTATTAAAACTGCACCAATGACATGAAACCGTTCTTATCATAGAATTGGGAGAAGGAGGTCAAAGTAAATGAACAGGAGCTTAAGCAGCTGCCCTTATTTTGCAATGATGAAAATATCCCACCAGTGCGAGGCTCCAACTGCTCAGTTCGGGTAAATAAACATTCAAAAACCTGTTGAAAATTATGTATATGTTTACTTCTACAAAACAGCATTATTATTATCAATAATTTCCACAGAATGCATCCCATAATGAAATCAAGAACAAGTGTCATCTCCCCAGATCTTACAAAGAATGGGACAAGTGAGTCTGATATATCTAACATATGATGATGTGTCGTATCTGAAGGGACAAATTCATATGCTTTAATGATCTGTTGTACTGTATATTGTTTTGCAGGTTTGATGTGGAAAAAGAATATGAAAAAATTGAAGAAAGTATGGCAAAAAATGACTCTCCCACCATTATCAATCACAGCCTTCCAAAAATTAAAAGGAAAATAGACACAACAGGTGATTTTATGATATTTTTAAATGCCATGATTTTTGCTTATATTTTAATATTAAAAACAAATTTTTGTTGCTTTTTTATGTCATGCATTCAATTAATTTATTAGACAGTTTTTGTTAACCTGTTTATTTGTTTGCCTCTTAAATACAACCCCAATTCTAACAAAAAACAAATAAAAACAGAGTACGATGATTTGCAAATCCTTTTCATCCTTTTTGCAAATATGCACTCATTTTGAATTTGAGGCCTGCAATACGTTCCAAGAGTTGGGAGAGGGTTATTTTTACCACTGTGTTACATCACATTTCCTATTAACAACACTCAATAAGCATTTGGGGATTGTTGAAGCTTTGTAGGTGGAATTCTTTCCCATTCTTGATGTACAACTTCAGTTGCTCAACAGTCCAGGGTCTCCCTTGTCCTATTTGCACTTCATAAAGCACCACACATTTTCAATGGGAGAAATGGGAGTGGCTTTACTACAAAGCCACGCTGTTGTAACACGTGCAGAATGTCGTTTGGCATTGTCTTGCTGAAATAAACAGGGATGTCCCTGAAAAAGACGTTGCTTGGATGGCAGCATATGTTGCTCCAAAACCTGTATGTACCTTTCAGCATTAATGGTGCCTTCACAGATGTGCAAGTTACTAACACACCCCTATATCATCAGAGATGCTGGCTTTTGAACTTTGCGCTGATCAATCCGAACAGTTCTTTTCCTCTTTGGCCCGGAGGACATGACATCCATGATTTCCCAGTCTTTTGTTGCTCCTGTCCCAACTCTTTTTAAAAGTTTTTCAGGCCTCAAATTCAAAATGAGTTAATAATTGCAAAAATACAGTAAGGTTTATCCGTTTGAACATTAAATATCTTGTCTTGGTAGTGTATTCAATTGAATATAGGAAGAAAAGAATTTGCAAATCATTGTATTTTGATTTTATTAATGTTTTACACAACATCCCAACTTCATTGGAGTTGGGGTTGTATCTTCAGAATGTTGAAGCTACCATACACCCGTTTATGTGCGTGTTTCCCTTTTCAGGTTGAATTTAACTAATAAATTAATCATGTTGTTCTATGTTTTTGTCTGTCTTTATCATACTAAAGTTCTTACAGAGCAGGAGAAATTTATTTTGGCAAACCGTGAAAAGGACAAAGGCAATGATGCTTTCAGAGCCCACGATTATGCCGAGGCTGTGGCCTACTACAGCAGGTAATATTTTCAGGATTTTCTCCTCTATTTTCCAATATATTTGTGGTGCTTTTATTGCAGTCCTTCAGTATTGTTATTGATGAGAAATTATCTGGAATATTGCTGGTTTGTCTGCAGGAGTCTATGCATCATGCCGACAGCTGCAGCTTATAATAACCGGGCACAGGCAGAGATCCAGCTGCAGCACTGGCATGATGCACTGAATGATTGTGAAAGGGTTCTGGAGCTGGAGCCACACAACACTAAAGGTACTAGAGTGATTGAAAAAACAAGAAAAGGTGTAGGATTAGTGATCAGAAAGCAGAGGCCAGCACCACATTTTAGTGATGCAATTATAAACAGTGTGGATAAATTTCTGTGGTACATACACAGCATAGCTCTGACACAGTGACATTAGGAATGACTGCGCTATTCCTTACTGTTGTATGCACACATTTTTGGAAAAACAATATATATTTTTTGTTTTTTACAAATATAAATATGTTCACCTTTTCCCCTTACCTTAGCCACCAAACAGGTGACACAATCCCATTCACCTCTTGCCTTGGTTATTTATTTATTTATAGTTATATACACTTATATAATTGCCTTTCTACACACCCAAGAATGCTTTACAATCAACATTAATGGTTGCATAGAAAGCCATTCCATTGAATCCACACACAGGAACGATCGTCCATCTGAAGCACTGCATCGGGCATGGGAGGTTCACCCATAATAGAGATTTGTTCAAATGCGCTCACACCAGTACAGTTTTTAGAATAGCCAGTTCACCTAACCTCTATGTTTTTGGAATGTGGGAGGAAACCAGAAACCCACAAAGACACAGGGAGAACATGGAATCTCCACCCAGAAATTTGTTATAATATGTCAAGGTGGGAAGTGTTGAGGGTCTATGAGATACCTTAAGTGACTCTGAGGACTTTTTGTTAGCATAGAGGTGATGTTCGATAGGTATTCTGAGGCATTTTAGTCTAAACTGCTTAGGTTTATGACCTGAATATAACAGAATTTGAACTATATTTTTTTCTGAAGCTCTACTGCGTCATGCCACGGTGCACAAACAGCTGGGGAACCTACAAGTGGCCCATCATGACCTCAGTGCCGTGCTTCTATCTGAACCACACAATGTAACCGCCCAGGTGAGACTCTCTTCAGATTAGTACAGAAATCTGAGGATTTGTTTTGTTGTTTATTAATTGGGGGAAATATGAACAGGAATAATATATTAACAAAGTACACAGGCCTTATATATATTGTGTAAATAAAAAAACATTTTATTTATTGTGTATAAATCATGTATGTTCTGAACATACACACTAAAGTATATGTTAATCTGTGTGCTTCACAGAGACTGCTCGAGGAAGTCAGTAAGAAAATACATGCTAACATGCAGGACAAAGCAAGAAAGGGTACGAAGCTTGTCATTCAGGAAGTGGAGGAGGACGACGATGATGATGATGACAGTGATGAACCTCAAAGAGGAATGCCAACTGGTATGTGACATTTTGCAATTCTTATGAGGCTGAAGTGTGCAATGCTGGGCTACAGTGTGTCACATAACATGAGTCTTTGGCTGTCACTGTCATTTAAGTGTAGTGGACCATTAATATGTATAATCTTTAAAGCCCTTGATGTGATAATACAGCTTAAATTACTTGAAAACAAACTGTTTAGAAAACCCTCAAGTTTTTAGTAAAGGTGTAGTAGGAATCTGCACCTACAGGTGAAAGTCTGCAGTGTTTAAGCATGATCTTCTCTGACTGAAAGCTTTCCTGGAACTCTCTGTAAAAGGCTTCAGTGTCCCCTCCTCTTCCTGCTGTGATGTAATTGCTGTAGACACTCCTCCATCCTCCCCCTCGCTGTGCTTGGTTTACTCTCTCTCTCTCTCTCTCATTCTGATTCTGTCTTCCTCGTTCTCTCAGTTGGTGATCAGAGAGCGGGAGAGGACAGGCAGGCTGTAGTGAGAGAAGGAATGGGCAATGTGCAAAAGAAGCCTCAGAGTAAGGGAGCTCGAGGAGGAACCGCCGATAAGTACAAGGTGAAGACAGAGGGAGGATCTGCAGCTGTAGAGAACAGGAAGAACCTGGCCAACGGCAGCAGTAGTAACAGCACAGCACAGTCAGGCAGCAGCAGGCCAGACAGCCCAGTGGGCAAGAGGACAGAGTCAAACTCCGGAGCTCTGCCTCCACCACTGGCTCAAATAAAGAATGAGGGAAACCAGCTCTTCAAGAATGGACAGTTTGGAGATGCCCTGGAGAAGTACACACAGGCTATTACTGGATTCACAGAAGCAGGTATATGCATGCATGTTCAGATCTGCCCTTGGATCTGCTGTTACCTGCCTTACGTCTATACATTTACGTGCCAACACTGCAAACATATACAGAGGACGTTCTTTTGTTCTGCTCTAAAAGAGCAAATAACACATTAATTTAAGCAATGTTATATTTTAGAGTTTTGTTCATTCAACACTTATAGAGAACCTCTAAGTGTTAGAACAATGAAAAATGTTTAACGGTGAAATTTTTCAGTAACACTGACTGAATATATATTGATAAAATCATATATGGTGGTGCTTGAAAGTTTGTGACCCTTTAAAAGAGACAAAAATATTACATTTGATCATTAATTTATTGAGGAAAATGACCCGATATTACAGATCATTAAATGGTAAAATATGTTAACTTCAAGGTGTAGCAGTAAATTTGAACTTGAAATTAGAATCAGTTATTTTCGATCAAGCAGATGTGTGTAGGCAAGCTGCTGTATTTAAAGCAACACTAGGTACGATTTTGTGTTTTTACTCCTGGGCTCCCCATATAATTGCTGAGTGTAAAAGAGGGAAAGTATAGTGGTTTCCTGCCTATGTCCAAAAGTTACATAGTGCAGTTTCTGCCATGCTGGGCCTGGAAAAATGTTCTGTCAGAGGATGAGACCAAAGTAGAATTTGTTTGTGTAAATGAGAAGCATTCTCCAAAAAATAACACTGCAAGCCAGCATAAGAATATTATAGATTTATGAATCAGGATTTGGGCCTATTTTGCTGCATCTGGGTAAAGATGACTTGACTGGGCCAGGACAACTTGCATACAAGTAATTTTACCCAAAATGGTAAAAGAAACATGAAATTAACGTTATGGAGTGGTCATTTGAAGTTTTAAGTTAGGCTAGTCGCACTAGGGGTCATACCAGAATCCCAAAGCAAATGTTTACATACTTTGCCACTCACAGATATGTAATACTGTATCATTTTCCTCAATAAACAAATGATCATAGCTAATAAATTTTTTTCATTATGTGGGTTCTCTTTTATTTCTTTTGTGAAAATCTTAGGTGTTTGTGCAGAAAACCTCTATTTGTACAGAACAAGCACCACTGTATAATTTACACAGCAGAAGCAAACTAGACTGTTATTTCCCCTGTTATTGTGTTTATTTATTTATATTTTATTGATTTTAATATGAAGAAAACCAAATTGTGTGTATTGTTTTCGCTACAGTGGGTTCTAGGCTTTTCAACATAGAATAGCCTAGTACAACGTACTAATAGAATTTGATTTTTTAATTTTTTTTAAACATTTACGGACATATTTATATATATTTATTTATATATATATTTATATATGATATATATATAAAACTCAGAAGATGTTTTCTCACTATTTGCTAGCTTTCCACTCTGTTTGTGTGCATGAAACCAGTCTAATGTGTTTATGACGCCCCAGTGTCCATAAATGTGTAAAAAAAAATAAAAATAAAATACAATTCTATCAGTACGTTTTACTAGGCTATTCTCCATCTCTGTGCTCATGGCAGAGGCATCTGGAGTCTTTTTAGACAACTGAGAGAACTTCAAATGTTGAAAAACACGAACCAAGATGAGGATTTACAGGGAGATGGCTAACTGCATGACCGAAAGTGCTACAAAACTAAACAACTCAAGTTACAGATGAGTTTCTGTGGTAATCTAGTGAATAAAGCCATGTACAAATAACAGTCATTTTTTCCCCTCAAACACACCATTCCACCCTAAAAGATACAGAGCTGCTGAACGTAAACAACCAGAGAGAATTGCGTTTCCCCACAATCCATTAATATATCTGTGTTGTTAAAACAAAAAGCTGCTCTACAAGAGAAAAAGAAACATTCTTATCTTTCAACACAAGTTAATGTAACACAATTGTAATTTTACATTGGTCATTTCCTTTAATATAAAATTTTTAAATGACAACAGGCATTTTGATATTGATACATTACTACTATTCAAAATGGAGATACATGTTTTCTCTTTGGCAATGATGATAATGATATCATAATAATAATTTAAAATATCTGAGTCAATTTTCAAGAGGCATGCAGGACACGGTTAAAGACAAATATACAAATGTGTAGCGAATCTAGGGATTTCTATGCCAGTTTTACCCCATGACCAGTGCCAGTGAATTTTGTCTCTAATCTGACTCTGACTGTGTGTGTGTGTGTGTGTGTCTGTCAGTGTGTCCTCTAATCTGACTCAGCGTGTGTGTTTGTGTGATTTGTTTCTAATCTGACTCTGAGTGGGTGGTGGCTCAAAGCTGCTTTGCAAAGAGGTGATATGTGGTCATGTGATCTGTGCCCACTCTGTATGGACTCAGTATGAAATCAGATCTTGGTCTCTCACGAAGTGCCCTAGTCATACAGCTTCAAGTCTCTCACTTACTACCCTCTTCCTCATGGTCTTTCCCACTTTTACTTGTCCCTTTTGTCTTTCTCTGTCTCTTTTTTTTCTTTTCTTTTTTTATAGTTATCATCCCATCTTCACTGTATCTTTTTGCTCTATTCTATTTTTACTCATTCTCTTGTCTTTCTTTCCCTCTTCATGTTTCTTTCTCTATATATCCCTGTCTGATTTACTACATTAATATAAAGTATTTTTCCATATCTTTCTTTCTATTCCTCTACAGCATCGATGTCATTTTTGTCTGTCCCTGTTCTTTATTATACTCTCTCTCATATGATAGTCTGTTTAGTCTCCTGTTGCTATTCCTCCTGGGGAAAATGCCCTAAGTAAAAAGACCTATTCATGTGTCTGAGTCACAACATATACATTTTTATTCAGATTTGCCAAAATAATATCACATAGCATCATCTGTAACCAAACTGACAAGAACACAAACATTTTTCCTCTAAGACAAATCTCTTTGTCAGTTTTGATCCTGTGTTTAACTATTTACAACTTATCTGTGCAACAGGTAATTCATGACTCTTTAGAAGAAGTGTTATTTTATTAATCCTCTTGGGGAAACTGATTCTCTGCTTTTAAACCATCCATGATAGTGAATATACAAACACATGATGATGAGCAATTTATTTAACTACATAGTAGCTAGGTGCAGTGAACACATGTACAAACAGAGTTTCAGGCTGCCAGCCATAGTTGAGGGTTAGGTGCCTTGCTCAAGGGCACTTCAGCCTTGGATTTAATTTTCCTGCAGGTCTCAGGAACTTAACCGGTGACCCTCCTGTCTCAAGCTTGCCTTTCTAAACTTAGGGCAATGGCTTCCACTTTGTCACCAAATCCAGACTTTTTTCTGTCTTGTTTAATTATTTTCCCTGCATGTTTTCTCTTCGTCTTTGTTTATGTCTATTTTCCTTCCTATTCCTTTTGTTCACCATGTCTATTCCTCTTTCTCCCCCTCTTTCTTTCTTTCTCTCCCTCCCTTTCTCACTTTCATTTTCTCTCCCTGAATTCTTTAGCTTGTGCTGCAATAGTAATTTGGGCTACATGCTAAGTGCTAATCTGAGGGCAGCCTTTCTTTTGCTTGCTCGGACAGTAGCAGAAGAGCCGTGAGATTAATCTGGGAGAGGCAGAGTTGTTTGTTGACTGACATGTGGATGGACTGGTTTTACCACATTGTTAAAATTCACTGCTGGAGAACCGAGTTGAAAGCACCTGGGTTATATGAGACATCACTATAGATTTTCTAGTCCTTGCCCTTACAGTCATTTGTGATTAGAATGATAGGTGGCAAAATAATTACATCTACAGGTCAGTTAACTAATCCAGGACCAGAAACTGCATTCAAGATCTGGAGACAATATGCCAAAGTAGCATTAGCAGTTAAGTTTGGATGTTCTTTGAATGACATTAAAGCTATCACTTTCTCTTGAACCTCAGCAGGTCAGGGGCGTAACCATGGGTGGGCCTGGGTGGGTACCAAGGTCCACCCAGTCAACCAGAGTTTAATTCCCTGCATGCGAGTGCACATTCAAAGACATAAAGTCTGCCCAAACACACATTTCCGTGAGTTGGATTCAGAGCTGGAGTGTGAGGGAAACGGAAGAAGGGGCAGACTACTAAACAGAGATTATTAAGCCAATTTGCAGCCAGGGCTATCTGTCCATTGTTTAGTTCTGCAGCCAATGGAGTCACAGGCCCTCCTACATACAGGGATTTGTTTTGAGAGCAACAGGTCAGCGCTGAAACACTAGGACTCCCCCCCCCCAAGTAACAACAACGGTGCGCTGGCTCTGCCAAAACTGAAACCAGTGCTGAAATTAATTCCTCCGCACCACCAAAGTTTGCATTTAGTTCAATTTAATTGCATTTAATTTAATTTGTTAATTAATCTAGAAAGAATAATTGTGACCACCCCAAAGATCTAATTCCGGCTATGGCGCCTCTTCTTTAACTAAAAAACCCTTTATTGTATCATGTTCTCTCAGAACTAAATGATGACTGCTTTAAACATGTAACGCACAGCTTGAAGATTTCAATTCTTTGGTTCTTCCTCTAGGCATTGACAGTCCAGAGGACCTGTGCATACTCTACTCAAACAGAGCAGCATGCTACCTGAAAGATGGCAACAGCAATGACTGTATTGCAGATTGTGACAGGTGTGCACTCATCCACAAACACTTCACACAAATAATCCACAACCACACACCTACCTCTAAAATGTAACCTAAATCATAATGCCAACTCCTAACAGAAAACCCCTAGACTCTGAAATTAATTTCAACCCCTTAGTTCATTTGACAGATTAAATTTGTACCTATTTAAACACATTGGTCATTCAAGGGGGCATTCTATGGGAATAAACTTAGAAACTTACAAACGTTGAAACAAGACAGTCAGAAGACATTAAATAAAAAGAGCTGTTCTAATTTTGCTCTTCCTATGTCAAAAGAAGAGATTTTAGAATTGTGCTGCCCTTTACTCTGTGTATCATTACTCATAGCAATAGAACTGTGGTTTTGTGTGAATGAAAACTTGGTTCAGTGGAGCAAAACAAATACAGCAAGAGCAGAGTAATTCCATTACTGAGCAAAAGAGTGGAAATGAGAACAGAGAATAAAGTAAAATGACTACTCGCTCATAATCACTTCCATGCACCTGCATGGGGGAGACAGCTGCTTGTCCAATGTTTCTCCTAAGGTCAGGGATATTAATAGAATTAGGAAAGGATTTCCACTAGATGCTGAAACATTGCTGTGAGGTTTTGGTTGATTACTGACTATGCTGAGATACTGATGTCAGATGATTAGTTCTGGATCGGTAAAACTGTTCCATCTCATCCCGCGTGTACTAGATGCTTCCATTATATTGGCAGTATTTTCTATAGATTACACCAGCAGTGTGTACACAATGTAGTATCATTTACATGTGTTAAACATCTGAATTCATTTACTACGTAGAAGTGGTTATGTGGATGCTGTTGAACATATATTGCAGGAAACTGAAATCCTAAGTCATCACACACTTCTTTTTTAATATGTCAGATTAAGTAGTTTCATATAGACTTGCTTATGTAGTTTCTAACACTGACATGCATCTGCCATTCATAGAAATGCTTTGACTGATATATTAGAGTAAGGGGAAATAGTTTAAAGTTGGCCAAATATCCAAGCTTGTGTAACTTGTGTAATGAACAGGATTCAGTTGCACTTCCCAAAATCTCTCTCTCTCTCTCAAACACACACACACCCGCTCTTTCAGTTTTGAATTAGAGTTTGATTATGTTGTGTGATTGTTGTTGATACAGAGCACTGGAGCTGAAACCATTTTCACTGAAACCGCTGCTGCGCAGGGCAATGGCGTACGAATCTCTGGAGCGTTACCGTAAAGCCTATGTGGACTACAAAATGGCACTACAGATTGACAGCAGCATTCAGGCTGCCCATGACAGCGTCAACAGGTATCAGTTCCCTTAAGCAGTACCTTAAACATACTCTCACACACCATAACACAGCCCATCTACATCCTTCACAAATACTGAAGACATATCTACAGGAAAATGAAAATGGCAAATATTCCTCATCAACCAGTGTGTCACATCCAGCCACAACTGCCTTCAGTTTTACACACGGGGGGGTTTACATGAAACATTCTCAATGCATTGTCCTAATAGCACAAGTTCACCCTTTTAGCAATACCATTTCTAAATATGGCCATGTCTGTAGAGCCCTTTAAACCAACTAAACTGACCTCAGAGTGGTAGAGAAAGGCAGAGATTAGTGAGGGCTAAAGTATTCTTTCCTCTGCAAACTAATTCAGCACTGGTGATGGTCACAGAATGGGATGATACATTGTGTGTGTGTGTGTGTGTGTGTGTTGCTATGTGTGTTTGTGTGTTATATGAAGGATCACAAAATTGCTAATAGAGCAGGATGGTGCTGATTGGAGGCAGAAATTACCAGAGATTCCAGTGGTTCCACTCTCAGCCCGACAATACCATACAGAGCTTCCACCCTCTACTCACACAAACAGAGAGAAGGATCCACAGGAGGCCGGTCAGTATACGCACACACACACAACACTACACAACCTTGCTTTACATCATATATGCAAGAGTGGGGCACAACCTAGTATACGTTTTTGTTTTTTGATAGACATTGTTACAATATCTAGTCGATTAATGCAAAAAGATAATTATATTATTTATTGTTAATATTGGATCAGATTATATTTCTAACCATAAATACATTTGTATAATAATTTTTATTCATGACATTAGTGTGACCCAGTTAATTCTTGATCACAAAGTATAACAGAAAATATCTGCCACTTTTAAATTTATATGTCATACACTTTTGCATTTAATACTTGATTATATTCATTTAAATAAAAAATTGTTTGATTTCATTCAGATTAAATTAAAAAACAACATCCATTGGATCCATTACATTGAAATAACTGGATTGTCCTCATAGTAAAATCCTTAAATTAGCCAAAGCCATGAATACATTAACCCACAATAAATCCTTCCAAAGCTAGCTATAGGTCCACATTTACTCATCCTGTTGAAGCTGCCTTTTTACATTGCTGAGTGCTATTAAGGATCTAGTACTGGCACATACTTAACTGGTCTAAACATGAATCCTGATGTCATAACCTTACTTAAATGAGCTCAGTTACTGCACCCATAATAACATTTCTGAGCTTATCACCAGTGTAGGACAGGTACTTGAGTTCTTGCAGTTTTGTAGGATCATTTATTTAAAAATTACAGATAAATAGGACAATTTTCCAGCCTCACTTTTAGAATTAACCAGGCTGTGACCAACTTATGCACATGGCCTCAGGACTGATGGGGTTTTGTGTACCGTGGTTCAATCAAAAAAGCAGCTTGCCCAAATGTTTGCATAATCATTCATGTCTGTACTGCTGTAGGCTTAATAGATGGATCAGTGTAAGTTCTAATTACATTGCCAAAAGTATGTATTCCAAAAACCTGTTTTAACTCCTCAGTTTTCATGTATGCACTATGGATGGAACAAATACACAAAATGGAAGGAAAAAAGAACATTAAAAAAAGCAAGGCTTGAAGAAGGGTATTTTAGGTGGAATGTAATACAAAAAGGGACAAATGCTGATTGGTGTAGGACTGCTTCAGTTCCTAATTGAGGGCACGGTGTATTTCAGCCAGGAGAGCAGAGGTGACGTTCACTTCCCTCAAGACAGAAGGAAATGAGTTTGTGAAGAAAGGCCAGTACAAAGAGGCAATTGGGAAATACAACGAATGCCTTAAACTCAAATCAGATGAATGTGCAATCTACACCAACAGGTAAACCAATAACTACTCTTCTGTGCACTAAATTTGCATAGTCCATAATGTGACTGGACAACACACTGTCAGTGATCAAACTTAAGCATCTGGGTGAATCTGATTTATATAGGGCCAGATCTGTTCTATGGTTTTCTAGGTTTATTATATACATTTGATGTGTTACCTTGCAATTTCTTTACTGTGAAAACTCTGTCTGATCAAGTACATTTGTACTTTATACTTCCTGAAAATATCTCTATAATTAACCCTGCAAATCAGTCCAGCTGTGTTGTGATGCACTCACAGACTGTATTCACCCATTTGTGCTGTGTTGGGAGGTCTGTGCTATAAATCTTCTCTCCCTGTCTCAGAGCTCTCTGCTTTATTAAACTGGGGCACTTTGCAGAAGCCAAGCATGATTGTGACTCTGCTTTAAAGCTTGAGCCGTCCAATAAGAAGGCATTCTACCGACGTGCATTGGCTAATAAAGGCTTGAAGGTAAGAAAGCTTTACCATTGCTGTGTTATAACGTTCCCCCCACAACCTGGCAGATTCAGATTCAGGGACTTCTTCTTTTTGTTTGCTTACCCCACAGATCAGAGTATATAGAGCAAAGCACATGATATGCTTATGGTTAAGTTTTTTACTGCCTTGGATTTTAAGTAATTTTGGGAGATTTTGAAAAAGGAAATGCAGGCTTGGCTAAATATGTTCATTTGACCTCTTTGCCCTCTGAGTGTTCATCTAACACACTTCACTACTGAAGTAATTGGATGTTCCTTAAGATGGCGTCAGGGATTCTACTGAAAGGAATTGACAAGGCAAAGTGGATGAGACCATGTTAAAATCAAGCACTCAAACTGTCAGCCAGATCTATACTTCTGTCTATTTTGATTTTACTTACCTTTATCTATCATTTGATCTGCTAAGCACTTACTCTTTGCAGTTTTATCAGGCACATTCCAAATTAATACCATTTAATACTGCTTTAATACCTGTTTGAACATGCTCTCATCCACATAGCATTGCTATTTTCCTTCAGGGGTATACCTGAAATCAACTTTAGTGTTGTCTTTTACTGCTCTACTTCAACTTACGTTTGTTAGTCAAGTCCTTGGACATGGAAGGGAATTTGCACATTGAACATAATGTAGAAAAAGGTGGGTGTGTTCTCACTGAGTAATCTATTCCTCACTTCAAGTGGCTACTTGTGTAACACAAGTGTGATGCACTTTCAAATAAGGAGTCAAAGTGGGTGCGGTCCTACTAAAAATGTATGGATTATGTGGTCATTATTATGGGGTGTGTGTTTATTGGGTGTGTGTGTGTGTGTGTGTGTGTAGGATTATGTGGCTTGTCATTCAGATCTGCAGGAAGTGCTGCGATTGGATGGAAGTGTACAGGAGGCTGAGCGGGAGCTGGCAGAAGTTACAGCTCTGCTGAAGCAGGACAGAGCTACAGGATCGCCCAGCCAACCACGCAGGGACATCACCATCACTGAGGTGGGTGAACAGAATTCACACTGCTGAACAAAGACACGTCTGCAGACTGAATATAAACAGTCTCTCGCTCTCTCTGTCTCACACACACCCACACAAACAAACACGTAGTCATACTGCAGAGCAAACACTCCTCAGCTTTGTGATTCTACATACAGTCCTAAATAGTGATTATTTTTTTGCCGTCCAAAAGGATGACTTCATAGTAAGGAACCTATTCATTTTGAGAGGAGCCTTTAGTCTCTGGCAGAACTGGAATACAATACTGAGTGGAAGATTTCCTCTGTAGAAATTCTGTGACACTAAGAAACAATGTCAACTTGCATCGTAAGTTCCTTGCAGTAAATTGATTATAAATGACCAAGTCAACTGAACTTCATAAGGCACTTTTGTTTTCATTGCTGAAAAGGACTAATTTATACAGCCCTAGTGTACAGTGTGTTAGAATATTAGTATCTAATTCCTGCTCCACAGAAGCCAGATTTCTCCTGTTTGACTTTGAGTTAGATTTTGAAGAGTCAGTTTCTCTTTTCTGAGCTTGCGCTCAGTTCAGCTGACCCTTGCCTGGTATTTGTATGCAAGTCAGTCTTTGTAATGTCTGCTACCCATCTGTTTCTGCAGGTGGAGGAAGATGAGGATGAAGTTGGAGAAACTGCAGTGAGTGACTCGGTCAGAGAGCAGAAGAACATCAACCTGCAACCTTCAAACGCTTACGAATTTGGCCAGGCTCTGAACGCAACCCGTTCCAGTAATGACACAGGAGCCTGTGCCCAGCTTCTTCGCAGTGTGCCACCAGACAGTCTTCCCCAGTACATCAGCACACAGCTGGATGCACAAACCCTTAGCTTTATCACGCAGTCTTTAGATAAACATCTTCTGGCGTCTGAGCCTGGCTTGGTTTACCAGATCCTCAATCATCTCCACACCACAGAGCGGTTCTCGGTAAGGAACATGCTTCTTACCAAAGCAAAAACTTTTAAAATGATATAATAATTACACAGATGCCTGGGGCTCATTTCTTAGAACACGAGGGATTGCCAAAGCGGTTGGTGTTGTAGACTTGGGTTAGATTCCTTGACCATAGTGGGATAAGGGCATCTGCAAAAAGTGTAAAAGATTGAATCATTAGATTTTTAGTAAAGTACAGTTAGTATAATATTTGTTTATTTAGTTATTATTATTAATATTACTTTATGAATACTGGTGTATTTTGTCATTATAAGTGGATGACATGTGTTTTTGTATAAATGCAGGTAGTTTTGATGCTGCTGGACTCGGATGCAAGGAGTCAGATGACACAGCTCTTTAAGAAACTGAGTTTGGTGGACACTGAGAAAGTTTGTCAGGATGATGTCAAAAATCTGGCCACTAAATACATCTTACCCTCTTAAACCTCTGCATGAGCTCCCACGCACTCGGATCTATGCAACAACCTCACTTCCTTAAACCTGCATCTGCTTGACGCAATATTAACAGAGATACACAATCCAGCAGGACGCAGCGCACCAGCCCAACGGAATTGAACCAAACACAGAAAAGATTTTGAGAAATGATTCATTTCAGAAACAATTTCAGACTAAATCTCGCAGGTTAGAAACATGATGCATGGTTTAAAATAAATAAATAAATAATAAATTCCTTTAAAGATCCAATACAGAAAAGTGCCCTGAAGCATATTATTAAATTCTAATATTAAAAAGTGTATTAAATATAGCAGGACATTGTTCATAAAGCGGCATGACACCTGAACAAGCTTGTCATAAATTACATAAACCTAAATAAAGTGTTGTGTGAAATGACATAGCTTATTATAACAGCTGACACATCTTAGATCATACTGATATCAGCTGATTATGTGACATGGCCTAATGCTAATACATGGCAAATTAATTTCATCCAAGGGCCACAGACACTGCTTTTGCTCATATTATTAGCTTTAAGTCACAGTCACTCATGAAATGTGTGTGTATAAAGGTTTATGTGGATGTTTGGCGTTTGTCATGATGTGATGGTGTAGGTGTAATGTTGCTTAATGAACTCTGCCCTACAGTACAGTGTTAATGAAAATTCAGCTTAATTTTACAGTCACCTACCATATATACATTTAGAAATATATATCTTTATATTTCATTTATAATGAAAGAAGGTATATTTTGTTTCAGAAAAGTTAATCTATTACAGATCTATCTAGGGGAAATCTTTTTTTTTTTAAATACTGGATCCTTTATTTAGTATTTGCATAGCATGAGATGGAGTGTACAGTGAAAGGGCGCCATAAAATACTAAGGAACCATTTGCACCAGTGTGCACAAGATGAAGATGTGGAGGATGCGTGTGCCTTTTGAATTTCAGGCTTTGCTCTCAGGTTACCAAATGCAATCGTCTCACTTTAGAAATGATGAACAGCAAGACGGTGTAATTCAGATGTTAAATGATGTTGTTATGGTTTGTAAATGAAAAGCCACAGTACTGTTTGCACCTGAACTCTGTAAAGTGTGAACTGCATATGAGAAGCTTCTTCCACTATTTTAAGATAAACTTTTATTTAATTATTTTATTGTTGGAGAGCCGTGTAAGATGATGCATTGGTTGAAATGTTTATTTTATAATTTGATCCGTTGTAAGTTGTCATGTTCATTTCTGTATAACTGCTGATTACTAAAGGTTTATACTTACATTAATTATGTGTGTGTTTTTAATGCTCTATTTTATGAAGAAAATATTACAGTTTAGTTTAAAACTTAACACAGGCTTATATATTTTTTGTTTTGTACTTGTCCATTCCATTCATTAGAATTTATCTATCTATTTCTTTGGAAATAGGAACATTGAAGGAACATTTCTGAGGTCAGGTACTGCACTTAAACTCATGCTAACTGCATAATAACTGCAGTGATACTGATGTGGTGTTGGTATGTTATTGTGTGGCGCTTGATGCACGTGGATCAGACTCAGCAGTGCTGCTGAGTATAACTCCTGTGTCACTGCTAAACTGGGTATAGTACAACAACCAAAACAGCATTTGGTGGGCAGTATTTGGTGTCCAATGATGGACGACCAACACATACTGTGCAGCTACAGATGAGCTACTTTACAACAAAATGGACCAACAAGGTAGGTGTGTCTTAACTGTATAAACACTGGAAACACTGTTTAAGAACTCCAGGAGCACTGTTGTATTACACACACTAAAACACCACCACTATGTCAGTGTCACTGCACTGCAGAATTGACAACGATTCTCCACCCAAATCATACCTGCTCTGTGTTGGCCCTGATCATTGAAGAGCAGGGTGAAAAAAATATGCAGGGTAACAGATGGACTACAGTGTGTAATTGTAGAGATACAAAGCACATCTGTATGTTCAGTGAAGCAGATACAGGACAATGAATGTAGGAAAACTAAATGGAGTGGCTTTACTGTTGTTGCTCATCCTGCTCTGGCTCGGTGGAATTTATTATTCTTCTGCTTTCCACTCCACGCCGCTAGGGGCGCTACAAAGGCCGGTGTTTTGGGTCTCCTCCGTAGCTTTTACCGCACAGTGTGTACGGGGTGGGCACCTTATGTTTGTATTAAGGGTCCTAAAATAACAGTAGATTACAGCTTTAGTGTACATAAAATAATGAACGTGGTCCGCCGCTCGAGCTGCGTTCTCTCAGGACTATTCCGCAGATTCAGAGCTGTTTACCCCCCAGAAAACCAGCGGACCCTCACTGCGGGGACGGCAGCGCTTATACAAACACAACATGGTCGAGTTAGTGGCTTTACGGACTTTAAAACGCTCCACTCACACACAGACACAGACCGTGGAGGAGAGGGGGGCACGGCAGGATACCCTTCGGTCTCTCAGGAGCAGAAACAACACGGTGAGGTCCCGCAGCTCCTTCTCTGATTTTTTTGAAGAGTTCATTCCCGGGGGTGACTGGCTACTGGTCAAGCTTTGGATGTCAGAGGCTTGGTCTGTAGAAGTTAAAAGCTGTTGTAATAGTAGTATATCAATTAAAATCTTGACATTTGAACCAATTCTAACAGTCTGTTTTTTATTGTGTCACTCTGTATGAAAGTTATTTCGGTTCTTAGTAGTGAAGATCTCATGGCTTTACCCACTCTGTGAGGATTTGTTTTTTACTGGCATGAAGTAAATATACATTTTTTGCAAATAAATTTAATTTTTACATGTTGACATTCACTATATTAGCCTTAAAGGCTAAGCACCACTTAATGGACCTCCATGAATATTTCACACTATTTTAGTTACTATCATATATAAGTATGAATTAAAATAGCAGCTTAATTTGCTTTAAAACTGACAATTTTATTAAATTGACGGAAAAACCCGAGCTCGCTACGGAAATTCTTGAACGCAACAGTGACGTCACTGGTGGACAACAGCTGAACAACACCGCGGTAAAACACCGTTATGACTGACTTGTTATGACAGTATCTAGCTAAATAACCAACATTATTCATGACAATAGCCTAGCAATAAGCTAAACACAAATGTAGAGGTACCGTTATTCTTGTAAATGTGATCGAAGTCGAACTCGAATTCATCCGACACTATAAACCTCCGTAATGCAGCTACGTAGCCGAGTATAATCTGAGACACCGAGTTTAGCGAGTCAAGCTAACGTTAACTAACACCAACTAAAACAGGCGAAGTGAGTGTCCTTACCCTGTTTACCTCCATGTTACAGAGGCTCTTGAACACCTTTCGTTGGTGTCCTTACATGCCCATATTGTTGGAAAAGCGCCAGTGAAATGAGCTACAGATAACGGAGTGAGCGGAGGGTCCTTTCCAAAGTGCCCGTTTAAAGTTGACAAATTTAGTCCATTTTCTGGATATATTGGGATCTTTGGGCCATTTGTGCACAGATGTCCCACTGTACATTGAATGATTGCAGCCAAAAACAACACACCTTTTCGCCATTTTGCATTCAATTAAGTGCAGCTTCTAGAGTTGTTGTCCACCATCTACGTCACAGGCAAGGCGCCTATTAGAGTTTCCGAACACCGTTGGGGGGGGGGGCTTTAACTTTTAACCAACAGAGACCTCTCTGTGACCTCCTCCAGAGAAAGAAGCCAGCCAAAAAAAATGCTTCCAGAGAAATCAAGTATTGATCTTTGCTAACATGTCGTGTGGCGATGTTTATATGACCCAACAGAACCAATCACGTTTAACCTGGATGTGATGGTGTCACTCCTTCGTCAGGAGAATGCTGAGGACATTTGTGTGATTAAAGTCCCAGAGGAGCTCAAGTACTCTGACTACTTCATTGTAGTCAGTGGATCATCATCCAGACACTTGAAGGCCATGGCGCTTTATGCCATCAAAGTGGTAAACAAACATATCTTTTTGCATATATTTGGTTCACAGATGGAATTAGTCAAGAAAGCTCTTACTGATCATAAAACATCTTTAATTTTGTGATTTGAAATGTTCTATTTCTCTTAGTACAAGTTTATGAAGAGAGACTGTGACCCACATGTGCATTTAGAGGGTAAAGATGCAGAGGACTGGATGTGCATTGACTTCGGTACGTTTAACATCAGCGTCCCAAATAATGATCTCCTAATTCATGCTTAATTATTTCACTGAGTTTGGTCTCCTATTCTGTCTCTTTGCAGGTTCTATGGTGGTACACTTCATGCTGCCAGAGACCAGGGCTGTGTATGAGCTGGAGAAACTCTGGACACTACGCTCATTTGATGAACAGTTTAGCAGAATCCCAGCACAAAGCCTCCCTGAGGATTTTATCTATGATGCGGAAATTGAATGAGCAGGAGTAGAGGCTGAATTTGCACTGACTTTACTGTTTGGACAGCACTGTGGGTTTTGCTCACAAAGTTTATCTTTTTCTCAAATCGGAGAGAAAAACGTATATTTAAATATTACAAACTCGATTTCCAGAAAACTTGAGATATTATGCAAAATGAATAAAAACAAGAAGCTGTTATATTTTTAATCCTCTAAATATGTTTTGCTTAATGAACAATTATCAAAAAACTCATGTGACCCTCTTGAGCCCACAAATTATAGGCCAATATCAAACTGATATTTCATCACTAAGATTTTAGAAAATGTAGTGTCACAACAAACAATGGCATTCATGACGTTTTGGAGACTGGATTTAGACCCAATTATGGCATTGAAACAGCTTCAAGAAGTGTAACTAATTACATATGTCATATGATTAGAAGCTGTATCTCTGTCTTGACGCTGACTTGGTCTCATTGCAGTTTTGATGCCATGGATCACATTTATTTGCTCCAAAATGTTATAGGAATTAAAGGACCAATTTCCCTTGCTAATGCTGCAATTAACCTACAAGATCTCTAAGTAATACTCAGTCAAGGTCTGCACGGGATGATTTTTTTAAAAATCCTGCCCCCACTAGACTCTGTCCTGCTCTCGCCAAAAAATTAACAACCACATGTCAAACAGTCAGAACCACCTTCATCCATTTATGTCATATTGCCACATTTGCAACGTAGAAAGAATAGCCTTTTCTCATAAAGCTCCCCAGCTCTAGAATAATTTTCCTGTGACTTCAGGACTCGAGCACAATCTCAATCTGGACTGAAAAACTTGGTTTATCATCATTACAGGCTACTGATTCTCTACTGGTTATAGCCATTTACAAGTAACCACTGTTCTGAATTTACCCTGTCTTTTACTACCTTCATAAAAGTATATTAAATACTCTTGTAACATGTTTTAACTAGTTGGCTGGTAATCATCCAGTAGGCTGTATACTCTCCTCTCTATCCCTCCCTCCATGTCTGTTGCTGTGTGCATTAGTTTGGCCACTAAACCAGTTTTCCCTCAGGGTTACATTTACTGTTTTGCCATGATCTTACTAACCACTCTGATCCAGCATTCCCCCTTTGATGAATCCTCTTTTAGATTCTGACCTGGACTCTTCCACAGCATATTTCACAGCTATGCATGGGACTGTTTACCACAAAATGATTTTCCATTAGGTTACTTTCCTTCCACATTATCACTCAACACCTGTCCTGCTTTCACATCATTACAACTTACATCTTATATTCTCTTCATCTGTACTTCATTATCAGATCTACTCTACTTCTCATGGGCTTTGAAGTTGGCCATGGGCATTAGGTTCTTATAGAAACATGCTGCCATCAGGATGTCTTATCCTGGAAAAGTCCAAGTTTTTTTTTTTTTTCAGCAAAACGTGTTGAAGCCTCTGCCTCATTCTGAAAATGCTACAATAAACAAAACAAGTCTCCTGTGGCACATCATGAAAAGGAGAATCAGACAACGGCGACCAAAGACGTTCAGCAGCTGTAGTCTTGTATCAAGCCAGAATGGGCAACAATTCCACTTGCAAAAATTTAATAATTAGTATCTTCAGTTCTCAAACACAGTGTAATTAAAAGGTGATGTAACTCAGTGGTCAACACAGCCGTCCCAGCTTTGTGTGTGTTCCAGGTGTCAAATTCTATTTACAAAATACAATCAATTAGTTAAGTGTTCTTTGTGCTTTTGTTAATTAAATTAAGCGTGGAGAGAATGAACAAATCTAATACTCTTGTTTTTAACTGGATTTCAGAAAATGTCAAATCTTTTCTGGAAAAGCATTTAAGTTAAATGTCATTGATTGAGATCAAGAATTAAGAAAAGAGTTTGGAACGGCAAACTGGACAACACACGTCCACACAAGTTGTTGGGTGCATCCCATACAATAAATACTGGGAGAAATATACTGTTACATATTTTTCTGAAATACATGAATTATGTAAAATGTTAACTGCATAAAAAAAAGACCTGCCGTACTGAACAGAAGCCCAGTTGTGTGTACAGCAGGAAAGTGTCACAATTCAAGTAAGAAGTGTCTAATGATCAATTATATCTAAATATTTACAGAATAAAGAAACATGGGCCAAGTACAAATTAATTTTATTCTATGAGAGCAGAGAAGGAGAAAATATTTTACATGACAATCAAAGCAGTCAAGTCCAGTAAGGAAAACTACCATTTTAAATTCTTCTGTACACACACACACACACACACACACTGATACAGTCTGAGAACCAGATTTTCAGGGTCCTTGGACATTCACCTCAGAGTTTCATGAGGGAGATGCACCACTGATTAACCTTGTTAAACATTTTAGAGAGCATGACTCTGTTTCGAACCAGCTGGAGGTCCAGGATGTTCAGGTGGGACATAAAACAACAAATGAGCTTCAGACAGAGCCACACACTGGACTCAGCGTAAAACAGCAGTCTCTCTGTAAACACAGAGTTTGTAAAACAACACACAGAGCACATTTCTGCAGGTCCGAGTCATTACCTCAGCAGCAGAGGGAGCAAAAGGCTACCAGCAGCTTCACATCAAATAGATGTGGAGGTTGGTTTTGGGTGTGTGTTTGTATGTGTGTGGCACTTTCCTCTCACGGTGCCATCCAGAAAGGCATCGGTTGTGACGTCTGGGTTTTGGGCCGAGCCGGAGGTGGTGTAGGGCACCGATAAGCAGCAGTAACCCATCCTGGAGGAGAAGAGCCTGGACCCAAGTTACCTGAGCCACTTGCTTTCTGAGAACTGTGATCTTCCTCTTCATCAGAAGAATCGCCAGAGTATGCTACCAACTCCGTCTTAATTCGCTTTATCTGCGGCTCTGTTGGGAGATGGAGGAGAAAAAACAAAGGCAAGAGAGAGAGAGAAAAAACAGAACAGCAAAAACATTCAAAGCATGATTTCCCCCCATTTCGATGGAAACAGGGACACAGTGAATTGCATGTGAGGCCATCAGCATCATTAGGAAAGTGTACGGTGAAGAGAGAAGACCGCCATTTGTCGGTCGGTGGGGGCAAAGTTTAAGCCGTCCAATCAGGAAGCAAAACGGAACGAAGCCACACCCCCACCAAAACCGAACACGTTTGTCCAGCATCCCCCAGAGGGTCATGAAAAAGAGAAAAAAAAAACACAGAGAAAGAGAGAGAACACAAAAAGAAGAGAGTCTTGTTAGCAAGATGGTTAAACAAACAAACAGATGTTCCGTCATTCTGATGGTCATCAGAGAGGGAGGGACTGACTCTTGCCACCAGCCAATCAGAGAATGAAAGAGGAGAAGGAGGCGGGGCCTCAGGCCTTTAATATTCCAATTAGATCAATTTAGTCAGTCAGTTTACCAGCACATCCTTTTGAATACCATCAAAAGATGTGTATATTAACAGCATGCAAAATGCAACAAAATCGCTTTATAAAGAGGCATGAGGTATACAACAAGCCGACCCATGAGTGAGTGGTGAGGCACAGAGACTTTTTGCATGTTTGTCTTACCCAGCGAGGCTGGTGGGGTTCTCTTCTCCTCGATCTTCTGTGTTCTCATTCCACCATTCGCCGGCAGCAGTGGTGGGGGCATCAGCTGCCTACTGATGAGGATAAAAAGGGACAAACAGAAAAACATTTTAAAATTTGCATCCAAAAACATTTCTTCCCTTAGGAAGTTAGAGCAGTAGTTCAGTGAAAACTCTCATTTTCAAACTTAACCCACAAATTAACGTATCATCTGCAAAGGATTAAAGGCTAAGCACCACTTAATGGACCTCCATGAATATTTCACATTATTTTAGTTACTGACATATATAAGTATGAATTAAAAAATGAAAATAGCAGCTTAATTTGCTTTAAAACTGACAATTTAATTAAATTGACGGAAAAACCCGAGCTCGCTACGGAAATTCTTGAACGCAACCGTGACGTCACTGGTGGACAACAGCTGAGCAATGCCGCGGTAAAACACCGTTGTGACTGACTTGTTATAAACAGTATCTAGCTAGCTAAATAACAAAAATTGTTCATGACAATAGCCTAGCAATAAGCTAAACTCAAATTTAGAGGTACCGTTATTCTTGTAATGTGATAGAAGTCGAACTCGAATTCATCCGACACTATAAACCTCCGTAATGAAACTATCGCTACGTAGCCGAGTATAATCTGAGCCACCGAGTTTAGCAAGTCAAGCTAACGCTAACTAACACCAACTAAAACAGGCGACGTAAGTGTCCTTACCCTGTTTACCTCCATGTTACAGAGGCTCTTGAACACCTTTCGTTGGTGTCCTTACATGCCCATATTGTTGGAAAAGCGCCAGTGAAATGAGCTACAGATAACGGAGTGAGCGGATGGTCCTTTCCAAAGTGCCCGTTTAAAATTGACAAATTTAGTCCATTTTCTGGATATATTGGGATCTTTGGGCCATTTGTGCACAGATGTCCCACTGTACATTGAATTATTGCAGCCAAAAACAACACACCTTTTCGTCATTTTGCATTCAATTAAGCGCGACTTCTAGAGTTGTTGTCCACCATCTACGTCACAGGCAAGGCGCCTATTAGAGTTTCCGAAAACTGTTGGGAAGGGGGGAGGGTCTTTTAAACCTTATTCCTTGATTTAGTAAGATATAACATGTTTTCTGACTATGAATAAACACAAGTTAGGAACTCAAATTCCACTGTATTTGTTTGACACTTTCATACAGCTGGTGCTTAGCCTTTAATATGGACTGGCTCAAATGTATCCTACCCGTCCCTCTCCTGGGGTGGCCCACGGGGACATGCAGACGGGGGTCCTGAAACCTCTGGGCTGCCCACAGCGAAGCCTGCACCTAAATTAGTCATATGAATGGGTCCATGCTATGAGCAGAAAAACACACAACACCATTAACACACATCCTCACTGATACAGCCCACCACCCTCCACAAACATGTTAGTTCCTGTTGTGGACACATATCCTTGTGTGCAAGAAAACCTCTTTCATTTTTTTATTTTACATGTTGTTTCTGTAACACTTGTGTGGAGAAGCTGTCTGAGAGTGTGTTGCCTTACCACTGTTTCTGCTTCTTCACTATTTAATTGAAGGTGCTAAAGGTGAGATTGTTGATTATAGTAATAATAAAAAAATCATCAAATAATTGGATTTATGAAGTAAAACCAAGTTTGTATAAACACGATGAATGTTAAATTTAACACTGAATATTCTTCTCAGGGGAAAATAAGTAGAGAGAGTACATCAGCTCACCTGGTATCCCAGCAGGCCATTGTCTGTTTCCTCGGGCAGTTCCTCTGTAAAGCGACGTTTCTGAGGTGCAGGGGCTGTGGGGGCTGCAGGTTTAGGTGGAGCCGTAGCAACAGGTGGGAAAGTTGCAGGTGGAAGGGTCTGACAAAGAGGACAAAAGCAAGTGGCATGATTTGAATAAAGTCCCAACACTAATTACATTGATACCACTTGCTCATGCCACAGTATCACATTATTTATTCATTCATTCACTATCTGTAACCACTTCTCCAATTCAGGGTCGTGGTGGGTCCAGAGCCTTCCCGGAATCTCTGGGCACAAGGTAGGAACACATCCTGGAGTGTGGGCCCAGGGTGACACACACTCACACCTACGGACACTTTAGAATCGCCAATCGCCACCTAGCAACGTGTGTTTTAACCCTAACCCACATGGACATGGGGAAAACACCAAACTCCTCTTTTTTTTTTTTTTTTTTTTTTTTAAACAAAACAAGGCACAGATTCACCGTTTAACAAACAATTGTGCAGCTGCACAGGTTTAAGTGTAGTGTCAATGAGACACTGGAAACAGGACAGGGTTTTAAACAAAAAATTGCTGATTAAAAATAATTAGTGCAGAAAATGTTAAAGTTCTAGCATGGGGTATGTAAAGTTTAATGTGTATATGAATAAGGGGTGATAGAAAGTTCTGTTACCTGAGCTGGTAAGTTAGCCGGAGCAGATGTGACGGGGTACTGGGCACTAGGGTGTGGTATTGTAACCGCTGCACCTGCTGGTACAGCTGGTGGGGACAGTGTGTAGGGAGCTGGAACTGGTTGTGGAGGAGGCACAGGGGGAGGATATGAGGGTTGAAAACCTGCAGGGGGGTAATAAGGGGGTTGAGGGGAAATCCCGTTCACAGCAGGTGGCTGAATGAATCCTGTTACACATGAACAAAGACATAGACAGCATTTAATGATCATAGCGTTACAACAGTTACATTAAAAGGTAGAAATCACTATGATTTTTACAACAAAATTTTCCTGCACATTAAACTCATCCATGGCAGCGGGAAACACACTCACATTCTCTCATTCGCATGCACGTGCACAAACAACATTGCACTAGGGGAGAGAGAGCACACACACCCCCAGAGTGGTGGGTGGGAAGTGAGCACCTGGGGAGCAGTCAGGGGTTAGGTGCCTTGCTCAAGGTCAAATCCCCTGTGGATTAAGGGAATAGACAGTGCTTTTCCTTCTCTCTCACCCACCCCCATTTTTCCTGATGGTTGTGGGGATCGGACAAGCACCCTTTCATTCCCAAGTCCTGGTTCTCTCCTGGTTTTGTATTTTTTGGGGGGTAAAACATGTAATATTCTTGTGTAAACAGATGGTATTAGGAAATCTCTCTGTGACAGTTAGTCACAGTGAGAAGCTTCCAATAACATATTCAGCCAGACGTGCCAGAAGTATATCCAACATATCACCACTGCCCAAATAAAAACCATGTACAGCCAAAATCGTAACTTTAAAGAACAAGGGAAAAACTCCTTAACTGTCAATTGAAGTCAATGTAAAAAGACATTCCAAATTTTTCACACCATGTAAAAGACAGCTGTGTTCAAAACATGTAGGAAACTAAAAATCAACAAAAATGAACATGCACATTGTGTTTCCAGGCATGATTCTTGAGAGAAAATCTTTCACCTTTGTGTAGCAGGAGCTCAGATTGTGGTGGCTAGGCTGCACTGAAAATTTTTTAACCCCTGAACACCTTTCCATTTCCTCCATTTCTCTTTACACATCACATAGACTGAATTTGTAAACAGAAATATAACCACTTACATGTCTCAAAAAAGGGGATGTTATTCTTACCTTGTGTGGGCATCACAGAACTCATCTGGCTCAGATAGCGAGTGTACTCTGCATGCACCTGACAACACAAAACACAACAGCTATATTCAGGGTGCAGGTGCATGGAGTAGAAGCGCACACATTTTTTTTTGCAGACAGCCTGAGTGTTTGTGTGCATGTACTACCAAATTTACTTACAGTCTGCAGGAGGTTCTCACACAAAGTTTTGGCTGCAGCAAGTCCCTCTGGTTTTGGGTGACTGGAAGACACACAACACTGTGAACCCAAGTTTGGCTGATTCAACTCTACGTAACAATATTCTAATCCAGTAATTGGGTTAGAACGACTTGGGCTGAAGATTGTGTACTGACCTGATGTAGATGTACATGGGCTCAAAAGCCTCTCTCCCAGAGGCAGGCTCCAGACAGCCAGAACCCCTCCCCCTTAGAAAGACTTTTGCTCCCGTCTCGGCCTGAATGTGCTGCAAGTAAGTGCATCCTGGACCCTCCACACGCTCCTTCACTGAGAAACCCTGAATAGCATGTTCCAAGCCCACAAAGACCTTGTCCTGTACATAGTGCATCTGAGAGAGAGAGAGACTTATGACTGCCACAGATGAACAGAGCTGTTTACAAATGTGATGCTGATAAGTGTGTCAGGGATCCAAACTTATACCTGTTTCATTTTAATGTCTAAATGAGGACTAAATTAACATTAAAAATAATTCAAATGTTAAGATTCCCACAGCAAATATTAAGCAAATTGCTTAGGCTAGGTTTTAAGTTAGGTTTTAATTGCTTAGGTTTTAAGTTATAAGCTAAATTAATTGTTATTGTCATTGCAAGGTAGAATATGCTTTCCTGAGACAGATGCAGGTTACCACTGCCCACTAAGCTATATTTTAATGCTTGACACTTGTTTATACCTAACTTCATATCATTCACTCATTCATTCAATATCTGTAACCGCTTATCAAGTTCAGGGTCGCAGTGGGTCCGGAGCCTACTTGGAGTCACTGGACGCAAGGCAGGAACACACCCTGTAGGGGGCTTACGTCCTTCACAGGCAACACACACACACACCTATGGACACTTTAGAGCCGCCAATCCACCTACCAATGTGTGTTTTTGGACCGTGAGTGGAAACTGGAGCACCCACGCAGACACAGGAAACCCACGCAGACACAGGGAGAACACACCAGACTCTTCACAGACAGGCACCCAGAGCGGGACTTGAACCCACAACTTTCAGATCCCTGGAGCTGTGTCACTGTGACACCCACCTTCATATCATTCATTCATTCATTATCTGTAAGCGCTTATCCAGTTCAGGGTCGCGGTGGGTCCAGAGCCTACCTGGAATCATTGGGCGCAAGACGGGAATACACCGTGGAGGGGGCGCCAGTCCTTCACAGGGCAACACAGACACACACATTCACTCACACCTACGGACACTTTTGAGTCGCCAATCCACCTACCAACGTGTGTTTTTGGACTGTGGGAGGAAACTGGAGCACCCGGAGGAAACCCACGCGGACACGGGGAGAACACACCAACTCCTCACAGACTGTCACCCGGAGCGGGACTTGAACCCACAACTTTCAGGTCCCTGGAGCTGTGTCACTGTGACACCTTCATATCAGCTACCATCAAAACAATTCCCATGCACTTACCCCACCAGTAAAATGTGGTTTGTGTCCTGTAGGGGGCAGTGTTGCAGAAGGTGGGCCAGTGGGGTGGTAGACTGTGACTGTGGCTCCATTGTATGAGGTGCTGGAACTAGTGGCAGCCTTTACTACCCCATTAGTGATGAGCTCCTTTATTCGGTTAACAGCCTCTGCAAAGATTAACAAACCAGTGACTCCAGTTCTACACATCTGGACAGAAGGTCTCTGAGACAAACGCACTTACTGTCAACCAGTTCTCTAGTTTGTCCTTGCACGTGTAGATAGAGAGGACGGTCACTGTAGGCACAGACAGAAATATGTAAGTCATTATTTACTACTCATCATTAATCACACCATTAAATTATCATTAACCATTTAGCATGGACTCTTATGGTTACTAGGAGTAAACACACCCTTTATAACAGCAATGTATGTAACTGCACATACCAGCCAAAGCTGCAGTTAATGTTACATACTGTGACCAAGGGTAAATTCCCTTTAAGGCATAAACATTTGTACACTTTCTGGTATTTCACAGTGTAATATGTGGCTCATAACTCCATTTCTCTCTTATTTTGTAAAGAAAACCTTACAACTTTTAAAAACACCACTATAATTTCATCAATTGATGATAGGAAAATTCTTTAAACATTTCTGCATTTCAGAAGTACCTTGGCAATGATTTAGCCTTTTCTTCTGCTGACATGTAGCGTCCTCTAGTGGACACAGCTGCACCACTCACCCTACTGATCTGAAAAATAGTTATATTCAGGCTGAATCTAGTACTAAAATTTCAATATATAAGGATTGGATATTTATGCTATTTCTAAATCAAAAAATGGACAGTTACTGGTCTTTCAGGCTATACATCACAAATCCTAAATTATGGAGCACCATATCCCTTTTAGATTTTAGTATGCTAACGCCAAATTAAAGATTATGAAAAAATTCATAACAACCAGTCATCGACACTAACCTCATCTTGAGTCTGACCACGGGTCAGAAGGTTCCGACAGGCGAGTGGTACGTCATTTATTTCCACCTCTGCCACTACTAGATCATCCTTTGCTTTTGTTGCTGGGACAGATTTCCCACTAGTACCTATGGTCTACAGTCAGACGGAATTATTATATTAGACTACAACTGCTTTGGCAAAAACCTGCACACACTCCAGCCACACTTGAAGCAAAACCTACCTTATCGACTGGCCCAGGCGAACCAATCTGGGAGGGCTTCAGTTTGCCTTTGGCTACGAGCATGGCATTGATTTTGGCAGCCACAGCTGCAGCAGCATCCAGGGCACCTGTGGGGGCTGTATCTGCCTCACCCCCTGAGCCTGGACCCGGCTGGTCCCATTTACTCCGCCGCCTGAAAGACAGAGAGCAGAAATATAGATATAGATTTAGAAAAATATAGAAGCATTGTCAGCTGGGTAAAGTAAGTAAAATTAGTACTGAGTTGATGTGACTTATTATTCAAATTAGTCTGTATATCATAATAAAAGGCTACTCTCAGACTACAGACAGCAGGTGACAAGTGAGAGACCTAATTGGTGTACTGTGTCTTCAAGTCAAAATATTGGGACACATCATACATTACATATTAAAAAAACCCTACTCTTCTCAAATTCACTGGACAGTGATTAAAAACCCAGGTTCGGTGCCTTAGAGCTCAATGATAGGGAGGCTTTAGACGCCTGTAGCCCACGCCACGTGACCTTAAATTCATAACATTATGTTGGTTAAGATTTTTTTCTAAATATATTATACAAGCTATCAGCATCGGTGCACCTTAAAGCATATGGAATCACTAGCTGAAAACGTGTTTACAAACGTTTGGACGTATAGTACATGTCAATGCTAAACTGAATGTGAAGATTACCGTTAAAATACCTTAGGAAACAAACCAGAAGCGGCAACTAATGTGTGTTTTCCCATAACTATGCCCAAGACCAGTAGAACTAGTAAACGGACCATATCATAAAAAAACAGAACAGAAATCAATATAAGCCCATCACTGCTTCATACTGTTAAACGCTGGATGACGGAGAGCTCGGACACACATAGATATTTGCTATGTTGGGTGTTTACATATGCTCTGAGTGTCGTTATTTCGTATAAACGCCTCGGTACTTACATTATGTAAGTGTTGGCGGAGCGGCCCGTGAACCTGAAGCTAACGCTACTCTGCGGTGTTCAATCAGTTTTTAACCTGCTCTCACTACAGAACCGGGTTTTTCTATTCTAACCACCCCTTATCTGCCCCACTCTCTGCTCGAATTCGAAGTAAATCACATCAATGCGATTATAATCCTTGGTATTAATGATTTTCTCTTCGGGCTAAAACCACCACCAACAAAACAGAAAACCACACGGGGCTGACGCACTTCCGCTTAAACTAGAGTGACGTCAAAGTGAGCGCAGTTCCCTTGGGTGTTGTATTATAAAATGTCCCACACTAATATAATGCACTGATTGTTCATTTCTTTCAGCTTCACTGAATATACAGGTGTACTTCGGTGTTTTTTCTTACATACTGTAGTCTATTCGTTGTTCTGCATACTTTATCAGTATCCTTTCCTCCTGTCCTTCAATAGTCAAGATCACTAGTAGACCAACACAGAGCACGTAGCTCATTATTTGGCTGGTGGATCATTTCAAATACTGCAGTGACACTGACGTTGTGGTGGTTTTTTTACTGTATGTTGTGCTGGTACGAGTGGATCAGTTTATAAGCATTGTGTCCACTCACTGTCCACTCTGTTAGATACACCCACCTTGTTGGTTCACCTTGTAGATGTAAAGTCAAAAACAGTTGCTTAGGCTGGTACACAGTTTGTGTTTGTCGTCCTTTAGTTCTTTCGTTTCCTTGGTTGTCAAAGGTTAGAGTTACATTAGTGCTAGCTTGGTCATTTATTTGGTAAGACCTGGTTGTCAGGAGTGGGTGACATTACCTGTGTGAGGTACTTATGTAATACATGTTAATGGTGGGGAAAAATAAATAAATAAATAAAAAATAAACAATATGGAATCATGAATTGTGTCAAACCAATGGGGATGAACAATAATGTCCTGCTAGAGTTTTTGGCCCTTTCAAAAACCTTTAAGGATTAAATGGTCAATATTACAGGTTCATTATTGACTCAAACACAAATACATATATATTTAATGATATAGAATATAAGTGACATTAAAGTTTAATTCAAAACCATTTTAGTAAAGGATATAATCATTATAACGGTTCAAGTAAATGTTTACAAATTGAGTGAATAATTCTATAAACTACATTATATAGCAGAATTGTAAGTCGGTTGCCTATGGTATTAGCATGTTTATTGGACAACAAATGCCTAGAGGTTAATTCACTGCAAATGGTTGTGGTACCATGGTTAGGTTTGTGTGTGAGTGGGAGAAGTGTCAGGAGCGTGTGGAGGCTTTAAACGTTGGTAAATGGGGCCGAAGTGCAAGACTAGAAATTACTGGTAGACATAGGTAAAAAAAAAAAAAAAACTACAGGTCCCCGAGTGCATTGCATTAACTACACTGAGGCCAGATATGGTGTTGTACTCTGAAAGTAAATGGATAGGTTATTTCATAGAGCTAACAATTCCATTTGAAGATGCAGTGCAAGAAGTTTTCTTGCTGTAAAACAAGTTTGGAGGGTGTTGGGTCTGAGATGCCAGCCGTAGGTGTAGTTGGTTGTTGATCGGATCATAAACAGCCACAACAACCCCATTGGTTTAGGTTAGGATCTTTGGCCAAAGATTACAGGAGTGTTTGGTTGCAGATAGGAAGAGAGTGAGGTGGACACCTATGTGCAGCTCTAATGGATTGACATAGGATATTTGACATCTTACGCTATGTCTTATTATTATTACATAAATACACCTACATATACTATATGCCCATAAATAAAATGCTAACATTAGTGAGGCTTCTTTGGGTTTCTGAAAGTGTAATTAACTTTTACAACATATGTATTCTTATATATTATCACATATATAACATCTCTTCAAGACAAATTCTAGATGACCTCTCTCCTCTTCTCAGCCTCTTCAGGATTTGTCTTCTTGAACTCAGAGATGCGTTGCTCCATCATGGGTCTGAAGTGTCGGATCAAACCCTGTAGTATGTACAGATGCATGAGAGATTTGCAACATATTTTCCTTATCCAGTTGTTACTAGCAATGCCTCAGGAACAAAGCTCTGGTTTATAAATGCATAAAGATCCAACCCTATTCCTGAAAATCTGTCTTCCTGCACAGTTCAGTTCTCATCAGTTTCAATGGAGGGGTGTGTGATACCCAGAACAAATGATCCAACATTGTATCTAGCCAATTTTCTTGTGGCAGAACCTTCTTGTGGAACATAGAATCTAAAACATAGGATCTAGAGACCCATGGCTGTCTATGTTTGATCTTAACACCACTCTGACAAGGAAGGATTGTTGTTGCTTACTTGAACAGGCCAGGCAGCTCCATCTCCCAGCGCACAGATAGTGTGACCCTCTATCTGTTTGCTGAGTTCCCAGATCATATCTATTTCAGAGGTGCAAGCATCTCCTTTCACAAACCGCCACATCAACGAGTTCATCCAGTCCACCCCTGCAGGACAGGACAAGTTAGAACTATACTGCTTCAATCTATGTTTATCCACAGCTCCATATACAATGCATCTAGAGCATTAACTGGCACAGTGGTACACCTTGATCAATGAAGTTGACCAAAAACAATGAAGTTTATGTTGATAAGGTTAACATAATTTGATACATGTTACTACTGACTATTTGGTAAAAACAATCCACACAATTCACTTTATGCTACAGCCTCATGATGGAAGTATTTTTTCCCCAAAGTTTTTCCACACTCTAACCTGTGCAGACCTCCAGACGCTGTGATACCAGGACAGGAAATGTCAGCAATGGGTCACAGAAGCAAAGACAAAAACAGAAAATATGCAATAAATCTCAAATTACATGCTACATGTTTTTACCCTCTCTACAGGGAGTGCACTGGCCACAGCTCTCATGTTTGTAAAACTCCACCAGTCGAGCAATAGCTCTGATCATGTCAGTCTGAAACAGAGAGGGTAAAACAGACTGAGAAGGCATGCAGACTGATCAAATTTCACAGAACTATAAATTAATTATGTTCAGAAAATAATGAAGAAAAAAAATTTAATAAACCCACTGATTTGTCCATGACTATGACAGCAGCAGTGCCCAGGGCAGTCTGAGCCCTAACAAGGTCATCAAAATCCATCATTGCATCATCACAGACAGAGCGTGGGATGATAGGAGTGGATGAGCCACCAGGAATCACACCTAACAGGTTATCCCAGCCACCCCTTACACCACCTGAACCAAGAGAAGAAATATCTGGAGGTAAATCTGTAGTCATACTCACGCAAACACACACTAGTGAGCAATTCTTCAAAAACAATAGGGGCACATAACCAGAGCAGGGGGCTGCCAACCACATCGGTGTTACTCAAGTGCACTTCAGACGTTAATTAATATTTCCTTCTCAGTCCCAGAAAATTAAACTGGCGTCCCTCCGGTCCGGTCAAGCTCTTTTCTCTGACCTCAAGGCCACAGCTGCCCCCTTAGCACAAAATGGTTCCTCTTTTTTACCCCACACAAACATGAATCCTGGCAAATCAAACAATACAAGGCCTTGGGGAAAATGCTCTTCATACATTTTTTTCTTTAGAGTCCTATGCCCACTATTATAAGTTGAATATATACTACTCATATTTTAAAATGCTAAGGACTAAGTTTGTCACAGTGAGGTGTTAACTATCAGAGTAACCAGAAATTCTACAGGGTGGGCCAATTATATGGATACACCTTAATAAAATGGGAATGGTTGGTGATTTTACTTCCTGTTTTGCTATCAGTGTGTGAAGAGTGGGAGAAGAGGGTTGCATTGACATTCCAACACAATGGGCAGCATTTTGAACACATTTTATAAGTGGTCAGAAACTTGTAAATAACTCATGAAAGAATTACGTTAAGCACACCATTGTGTTTCTTGTGAAATTCACCTCTTCCCATTGAAAAAACAAAAGTTGGATCCAAAATGACTGACTTCAAAATGGCCACCATGGTCACCACCCATTTTGAAAAGTTTCCCCCCTCCCACATACTAATGTGCCACAAACAGGAAGATAATATCACCAACCATTCCCATTTTATTAAGGTGTATCCATATAAATGGCCCACCCTGTATATCAGTGTAGCCTTCGCCAACAAAGACAGTTAAAGAATGCAAAAGATGTCTGAAATCACAGCTGTGTTTGACCTGCGTGTCTTTCAAGAAGTTCTCTCAGAGGAATGGACATTTCCTCTTCCACTGTGCATGGTGTATTCACGTGTCCAGAGATGTTGAACAGCTTTGTTCCTGAGTTTCTTTCTCGTCCAAAACTGGCAAACCATGCACCTCCTCGACGACATATGGCTGGTGCCACAGCAACTGTCTCAACGTTAGCAACTGTGGTTGGACACCCAAACACACCTTAAAAGCAAAAGTGCAGAATTTAACTTTTTTATGTTAAAGAAACCTTTGTGATATGTAAGATGAATTACTGACTGGGCTGCCAGACTATAAGAAGAAAATTTCAGTGCTCATCCTGACGCAGGCAGCATGCAGATGTGGGACACTTCTGGCAAAGGTGTGGCCCTACTTGACCACCGTCAGTAAACTGCATGTCAACTAAAACTGGCCCACTTGTTGATGCTCACTTGACCAAACGTCACAAAAGATCTGGGCCCCTTCTGACAAAGTTAAGACTGCTGGTCATGGCAAAATGAATGTGAGCCAAAAATGGCACAATGTGGCCCTAATTTTTTGTATATGTTTATGAGGCCCTTTTGTTAATGGAAGCCTTCCACTCAAGTGGCGTCATTCCATGTGAAAAGCATCAAGTCCAGAATAATTTAACTATTGACTATCAGCATTTAATGGAAATGTAGCCCAAAAACATAATAATAATAATAATAATAATAATAATAATAATGATAATAATAAATTCTCTCTTTATTCACTTGTCTAAAACTCTGTTGTAGTCACAGGCTGATTGACTGCATTTAGATTAATGGGAATAGGGTCTGAGAATCTAATGCTTGAAATGACCTGAAAGAGGAGGCAAGCATCACCTATGTCAGCAGGGAATGGTGGCTTCAGACGAGGTTTGCCCTGTTTGCCTTCAAGGGACTCAATGAGAGCAGTCTCTTCTCCGCAGATGTATGCTCCTGCACCCCGCATTACAAACACATCAAAGTCATATCCAGAGCCACATGCATTCTTCCCTATCAGTCCTGCGGTATAGGCCTCCTTAATGGCCACCTGAGAGAGGGAGTGGGAAGGTGGAGGAAAATCATTTTGAGAGTCAGCATTAATAGGATTTTATTAATCAAGACAAAATATGGTCACTGTCCAAAGAAAAACATGAATACTTGCAGGAAAATACACAAAGCCTTCAATGGCAGTGATTTCTGTACAGTTAATTGTACCAAGATTTTTAGAATACAGCTCAATTTGAGCAAAAAAAACCCACTCCACCCCACCCCAATGCTACTTAAAAGCCAGTCCAAGCTTCTTCTGAGACGTGAAGCCAGTCGAGGAATCTTTTCAAGAGTTCTGCTAAAACATTGTGCGACAGCTCAGCATACGTGGAGGAAAACACTAATTACCTAATATTGTCCTGAGTGAAGGGTTGGCCGTAATACCCACCCAGAGAAAGCAAGGCCGGTTATGCTCTAATTGGCTCCAAGCCTCCCAGAGGCATCACTCTAAATCAAACTCTCCACTTCCACAATGAAAGTTAGAAAGCAGATTTGAGGGCACTGCACCTGTAGGTTAGACGACTCATTATAAAACTCTCCTCGAATGTAGATGTAGGCAGCTCGTGCCCCCATCGCTCTGCCAGCCACAACACAGCCCTCTACTAGCTTATGAGGGTCATGACGCATGATTTCTCGATCCTTACAGGTGCCCGGCTCACCTTCATCTGCATTTACCACCAGATATTTAGGTCTTAACACAGAGAGAGAGAGAGAGAGAGAGAGAGAGAGAGAGAGAGAATATGATGTTACTATAAAGGTATAGCTATAACATATGAGTGGTGTTATAGTAGGACATTTGATAGTACAGCAAGGGTTAAAGTGAGCCTGTTGTAAACAGGATATTACAGTAATACAGCAGGATAGTTTCACAGCAATGCAAATGGAGGGCAATAACATGGCACAGTACAGCTATCATGTTATCATGTAAGTTATCATTGGTGTTACACAATAAGGTCATATAACAGTGGCAGTTACAGTGAGCGAGGTGTTATAGTAAAACAGGTTTTACAGTAAGGGAGGTGTAAAGCGATAACAGTTGCTACAGCCCAGGGTTACTCTAAGCTATGTGTAAGGCATGTGTTCCAATAAAGCAAATGTAAGTATACACATAAAGCACTTTTAGAAAGACAGGTGCTATAATAAAGCAGAGGTAAGGCATGTGTACCAATATTTTACAGTAAAGCAAGTTTGAGGTAGCTATTACAATAAACCAAGTGTACATATATTTCAGGAAATGCTCGACCTGCCGTCACTGGGTTTGTTCATGAAGCTCCACTTCATTCCTGTGGGGAAACCTGCTCCCCCTCTCCCCCTCAGCCCAGAAACCTTCACCTCGTTCAGGATCCACTCAGGCCCCTTCAGAAGGATTTCTTTGGTCTTGTACCAGTCCCCTCGCCTTAGGGCACCCTTCAGTCTGAATAAGGAACCATTTCAATTAATAGTGAGCACGTCATTTGTCATTTTAAAGTGAGTAACAGCGAATGAAAGCTGGGCCTGTTATTCTAGAGACTAGAGTTTTACAAAAGGAGCCCAAGGGTAATTTTCAGAAATGTCCATACCTCCAGTCATGGCGCCCATACAGGTTGGTAAAAATCCTATCTTCATCGCTCAGGGGCCCATATTTAGTTTTCTTTGTCTTTTCCTGGTCTCACACACACACACACACACACACACACCACAAACCTATGCAATTATATTCCTAGGGTCATTGAATTTAAATGAATTATTGATGCATCTATTTATACTTAATCCAATGTAACTATTTAATTTATAAATAGAAATGACAAACATTGAAAGTATCAGACATTTTAATCATGTTAAACCTTTAGAAACTCCCTGGAATTGTCTTTCTTCAAATAAAAAGAGAAAGGGGGTGGGATAAAAGCTGCCAGATGGATATTAGGAGATCAATGAATGTGGGGTGTTAGTATTGGTCAGTGTTGACAAGGGCCACCTGTTGCTTTTCAGCTGTGCTCAGGCCTCGTACTGCAGTTGTGTGGGTGCACAGAATCACTGTCGGTGACCGCCCCCATGTCCTGGTAAATGACCGTCCTAGTACTAGCATCGCTGTAAAAAAAACAACATATTTGTTAAATGGTTGTACAAGGTCTCACTTTACAGTTTACATTTAAACATACAGGGCACATTCAGAAAAAGGACTCTGTAAAATGGCAATAATTAAAAATAAGCTACTATTAAAAAAAATCTATGTAGTGTTAGTAATATTTCAGTTGTGAAAGAATTCATCACTGGATATTTATTTTAGAATGTAAATGGAATACATTTGAGACACAAAAGGATTTAGCTCAGTGAACCTTAAATTAATATTAAGCTAATAATGAAAATAAATATTACTCACTACTTCCATTCTCTAAAAATGATTCAATACAAAGAGATGTGCGGTAAGCATCCAAACATCTGCCCATCCAGGCTGTGTGTGCACATCTAAATGTCTGTGTCAGCTGCATTCAGTAACTGAAAGGAATATGTGGATACATTTGGACACAATGGTTTAAACATGCCCTTTGGCTAGATATGACACTGACCAGAGCCTGCCTATCTGTCAATCCATCAGACAACAGTGGTCACTGGAGGGACCTCAGCTGGCAGTTATGAGGCTGTCGGTGCAGAAATAAAAGGGCAATAGACATTGTAATGTCAAGCATAGTCCATGTAACACACTCTAAGAGCAGGTAAGGAGAGGGAATTTTGATCATTTTGTGGCGTTCCTCACCAAAGAGTATAAAGGGAGAGAGAGAGAGAGAGTGAGAGAGAGAGAGAGAGAGAGAGAGAGAGAGAGAGAGAGAGAGCAATAAAGAGAGACATATGAGATGAGGCATCTTGAATCCTATCATAGATTTGTTCCACTTAATTTACAAAAAAGGGGAAGCTGATCAATGTCATTATGCTTCCCATGATGCATTAGGTACTCTCTCTCTCTGTCTTAGTTATATAAGTAGTTTTGATGTGTACTTTGTCTTAATCATCCTCATGTTATTCTATGCCTGATGTTGTCACTGCCCTCCAGTTTGAGGCTGAGGATTAGTTCTATTTCAATGACCATCAAGAGCCTGTCAGCACTGTAAGTGTGTTTACACCATCAAGGAGCAAATGCACTGGAAAATCTGCTGACTGCTTTGGTGTATTCTTTGGGAATGCTACACTGTGATTTGTAACAGATATGAAATTCCAAAATAAATGTAGCAGTTATACAGGACCTAAAATTGTGCTCATAAAATCTTTGCTGCAGTAAAAAAAAAATTGTTTTGCGAAGGCTTTACATATTGGAACATTTCTGTGAGGAACTGATCCAATGAAATATTGTCATCATCGTTTCGTGCTAGAAGATGTGACATGAGAAAAATAAGCAGTCAAAACCTTGTCTGAACTTTTCTGCTTTACTGAAGTGTACCAAAGACAGTCCTGAATGGGCAGATTGGGACAGCAAGGGTTTCTTATGTCACAAACCTAAAGGACCAAACCAATTAACGTGTGAAATGGGGCTTTCCATTTTCAGGTGAGCAGTGAGGATGGAGACAGAGCAGTGACATATTTATTAATCCAAGTGAACAAAATGACAGTGAAGGTGTGGAGTTACATTAAATCACTTTTAAGGCATTTTTATTTTTTTGGCATTAAACAAAGATTTGTAGTTTGTTTAAAAAAAAATGAAATGAAAAAGAAGCCTATACCACACATTCCTTTATGTGGTCAAAAAATGTTGTCTTTGTAAACTTCACAGGAATAAATTCACAGGAATTTTGTAAACTTCACAGGAATAAAAGGATCCAGGGGTTTAAGGCCATGTCTGAGGCTGACTCTGGAGTCCCCAGAAAATGTGAATTTTCATTATGAAGAGTTGAATGTCAGGCACGAATATGGAAAGGTGTTAGCGAGCACTGCTTAGTGCTGCTTAGGCAGATCCATCTAATCCCTTTTTGTCCCGCATGTGGAAAAAATGGTGGTGGCACAAAAGACAATGCTACTCACTTGGTAGATGAAGTCAACTTTGTTTCTTTCTTCTGCCTGATCTAGAAAGTCAAAAAAGTCCAGCTCCAGCAGAGAGGTCCACTCAGAAACACAGCGAAGAGCAGGAGCAGCAGTGAGGGTAGCTGGATCAGTTTGTAGGTTTGGCTCAGCTGTGACGTAGTGTTAATAAAGCAGCAGGTGCAGAGCAACCTGGGGCGGACACATTGGCCATCCATATGTTCTACTATATGAGTTGAACACTTAAGTCTTATTTCAATATTACAAAATATAAATGAAGAATTTAGACAGACACTGAATAGCCTAAGAATAATAAACTAAATAAAGTGCTTAATACACATACACGGTTTTCAAACTTCAAACAGATACCACACCACCCCCTCAGCAGTACACATAACAACCACAGTCCATGAGGCATGTGCTATACAGGTGCTGGTCATTAGGATACATTGAAATTAGGATATCAAGAAAAAGTTTATTTATTTCAGTAATTTCATTCACAAAGTTAAACTTGTATATTATACTCATTCATTACAAACAGATTGATATATTTCAAGGGTTTATTTGTTTTTAATTTGATGATTATAACTGACAACTAATAAAACACCAAATTCATTCATTATCTGTAAGCGCTTATCCAGTTCAGGGTCGCGGTGGGTCCAGAGCCTACCTGGAATCATTGGGCGCAAGGCGGGAATACACCCTGGAGGGGGCGCCAGTCATTCACAGGGCAACACACACATTCACTCACACTCTTTTGAGTCGCCAATTCACCTACCAACGTGTGTTTTTGGACTGTGGGAGGAAACCGGAACACCCGGAGGAAACCCACGCGGACAACACACCAACTCCTCTCAGACAGTCGCCCGAAGCGGGAATCGAACCCACAACCTCCAGGTCCCTGGAGCTGTGTGACTGTGACACTACCTACTGCGCTACCTACTGCTGCCCACCCTAAAATCAGTATCTCAGAAAATTAGAATATTGTGAAAAGGTTCAATAATAAAGACACCTGGTGCCAAACTCTAATCACCTGCAAAGGCCTTTAAATGGTCTCTCTGTCTAGTTCTGTAGGCTACACAATCATGGGGAAGACTGCTGACTTGACAGTTGTCCAAAAGACGACCATTGACACCTTACACAAGTAGGGCAAGACACAAAAGGTCAGTGCTAAAGAGGCTGGCTGTTCACAGAGCTCTGTGTCCAAGTACATTAATAGAGAGGTGAAGGGAAGGAAAAGATGTGGTAGAAAAAAGTGTACAAGCAATAGGGATAACCGCACCCTGGATAGGATTGTGAAACAAAACCCATTCAAAAATGTGGGGGAGATTCACAAAGACTGGACTGCAGCTGGAGTCAGTGCTTCAAGAACCACCACGCACAGACGTTTGCAAGACATGGGTTTCAGCTGTCGCATTCCTTGTGTGAAGCCACTCTTGAACAAGAGACAGTGTCAGAAGTGTCTCGTCAGGGCTAATAACAAAATGAACTGGACTGCTGCTGAGTGGTCCAAAGTTATGTTCTCTGATGAAAGGAAATTTTGCATTTCCTTTGGAAATCAAGGTCCCAGATTCTGGAGGAAGAGAGGAGAGGCACAGAATCCACGTTTCTTGATGTCCAGTATAAAGTTTCCACTATCAGTGATGGTTTGGGGTGCCATGTCATCTGCTGGTGTTGGTCCGTTGTGTTTTCTGAGGTCAAAGGTCAACGCAGCCATCTACCAGGAAGTTTTAGAGCACTTTATGCTTCCTGCTGCTGACCAACTGTATGGAGATGCAGATTTCATTTTCCAACAGGACTAGGCACCTGCACACAGTGCCAAAGCTACCAGTACCTGGTTTAAGGACGATGGTATCCCTGTTCTTAATTGGTCAGCAAACTCACCTCACTTTAACCCTTATAGAAAATCTATGGTGTATTATGAAGAGGAAGATGCAAGACACCAGACCCAACAATGCAGAGGAGTTGAAGGCCACTATCAGAGCAACCTGGGCTCTCATAACACCTGAGGAGTGCCTTAGACTGATCGACTCCATGCCACACCGCTTTGCTGCAGTAATTCAGGCAAAAGGAGCCCCAACTAAGTATTGAGTGCTGTACATGCTCATACTTTTCATGTTCATACTTTTCAGTTGGCCAGCATTTCTAAAAATACTTCTTTTGTATTGGTCTTAAGTAATATTCTAATTTTCTGAGATACTGAATTTGGGGTTATCATTAGTTGTCAGTTATAATCATGAAATTAAAAGAAATAAACACTAGAAATAACTCTGCCTGTGTGTATTGAATGAGTATAATATAAAAATTTCACTTTTTGAATGGAATTACTGAAATAAATCAACTTTTTCATGATATTCTAATTTTATGACCAGCACCTGTATGTGCTCCGGTTTCCTTCCACGGTTCAAAAACACCCATTGGTAGGTGGACTGGCGACTCAAAAGTGTCCATAGGTGTCAGTTTGAGAGTGAACGTGTGAGTGTGTGTCACCATGCGAAGGATTGGCGCCCCCTCCAGGGTGTGTTCCTGCCTTGACCCTAGGCTCCGAACCCAGCAACCCTGAACTGGATAAGCAGTTACAGACAATGAATGAATGTTTTATATTTTCACTATTAAAATCAACTTAAATCTCAGAGTCCACCCCCACTAAGTAAATAAATAAATAAATAAAAACATATTAGCACCAAAAGACAATATAATTTTGATCCACAGCCTTTTTCTTTATTTACTTTTCTCTTTACAATAGGGGAAATGAATGCCAGGCAAAATAATCATTTACTATCAGTGAAAAACATTCCTGTTAGCACAGGAAACATCCCTGATGCAGAGGCTCTTACCCCATCCATAACACCCACACCCACACACACAAAGATATTTACACCCCTCAAACTTGTTAATTTACTGATGTGTCAGCAAGCTTATTGTGCATTTCATTTACTGGATCCAATCAGCTCCTGGTCTCAGTAATCAAGAATCAGTAAATTATCATTTTTCAAAATTCAAGGCTGCTGTAGGACTGTACAAGGGGTGTTAATATTTTTATGTAAACACAAGAATCCCTCCACATATTTGCATAATCATTTTAGTGCATTGCTCATTATTTCCTGAGAACAGTTGCAAAATCCACAAGGCAGCTTGACCCTTTAGAAAGCAAAAAATTATATGATTTTATCTTTAGATAAAAATTGTACATCTATATTGCAGAAACACTTCAGGAAGATTTACAATCAAAAGCGCTGAAGTCAAGGAAGCACTGAATAACTGCTGAGTATTCTGGAATGTTTGATGAAAGACTTTAGTGCAAATAAAGCTGGTGTGAAAGAATACAGTGCACACCCACATTCTATCATCTCCTGATAAAATTTGTCTTCTTGCAGACAGAGCTTTATGCGATCCAGTCCTGCTGATGTGCATTTTTACATTTTTCTAATCTTTTCTTTCTTTTTTTACTAAATCACAGTAAAGTTTATAAAGTACTGTCATTCTAAATATTGTAAAATACACTTAAAGACTAGGATAACAGCAAGAAATTATTCTAAAGCTTTTGAGAACCAGAGGTGAGGTTTAAATTGAGCTAAAGCCACAAAATGACAGATTTTCTATTTCCTCAGAAACACATACAGCACTGTTTAAAGAGCAGTGCATACAACATACGCAATGCATTGTGGCATTTTACATTGTCCCATATTTCCATTAAACTCTGATAATATAAATTTTATGACTCTGAAATGAAGCTTCTATATAATTATTACCCAAACAAAAGGCAAACTTTGGACCCTCACACTGCGTGCAGAGAAAGAGAGAGAGATAGAGAGAGAGAGAGAGAGAGAGAGAGAGAGAGAATGAGAATATCTTTCTTTCTGTTTCCGAAATCCTTCTTAACCCTTTCCAGTGCTGTCACTGTTTTGTGCTTTAAGGGTTCACAATAGGGGAACTTCAGACAAAACAAACCATGTGATGTCTAGTTGCAAACCAAGCCTACATTAATCTAACAGACAGAAAAAGCAGCAGCTACGTACTACCAAACAAGCCAAAACTGCCCATATCTACATATGATCATCCCCATTTATGCACCTTGTGCTAAAGCACAAAAATCTAGACTCTAGAACTGATGCTGGACCTTAAATAGCGTTGCCTTCTTTTGCTATAGTTGACTGACCACCTAGTATCAACTTCTATAGGCCACCTAACATCAACTACAAAATCCATGTGCGAAAATGTTATTCTGTGTCTGGAACTGAGGATTTCTGCTTCAGTGGCTTTGCTACTCTGGAGGAAATCTACATCCCAAAAGTCTCCCAGTAGAGAAACACTCCAACTATGGATCAAAAACCACAAAAGTGAAAGAAGGCAAGTGTTTGAGTGTGCAGCCTACAAGCAGCAGAAAAGCTCTGACCGTCTCCTAAACACATGCCACCTGAGGCGAGCACAGAGGAAGGCCAAACTACCACCAGACTTCAGGATTGAGGCGAGGATCAACTGTATCCCAAACCCAAACCATTACAGTCAAGGTCACTTTCTACACGAAGGCTACAGCAGCTCCTCTCTCAGGAACAATAAATTCAAAACTAGAGCCACTGGAATTACAGCAAGGCTTCAGAGCAGAGTGTGTGGAGACACAAACCAAGGGAAAAAAAATCACAATAAATATTAAACAAATAAATAAATAAATACACATGCAGCTCCCTGCCTCTCCTCAGTTTTCCCTTTATTCTCCTGTTATGAGCTTCTGCTCAGGAGTGCTGAGGATGATCACAGCATCATCATTAATTCTCAGAAATAAGCCACCAGTCCCACACAAACAAAAAGAATAAAAAAACAAAACAAAACAAAATGAAAAAAAAAAAAGACACCAAAAACCCATTTTTTACACATATTGTCACAGATTTGTGTTAAATGTATTCAAGTAAAGAATTTAGGGGCTACAGTATTGACTACAGTATTTAAAGAAAGCACTCCGAAGCCCTTCTCAGATGGAGGGAAGTTTTAGAAATGGAGAATTGAGCATAAAAAGTAATAAATGAAAATAAGAGCAAGAAAAACTTTCCTATTTAGAAGAGCTGGAAAAGTCTTTAAAATTGTCTGTTTCAATGCCTGCAAAATAAATTACAATCTCTATCATAGTACTATATTGTGTTCTTTGGTACGTAAGCTTTTATATATAATATAATATTATATATATATATATATTATAATATAATATTATATATATATTACACACACCTTATTTTTACTCAAACAATCAGCAGCATCATCACACAGATTACTTTGGGATTATGAAGTCAACGCACATGTCTTTGGAAGAGTATAAGTGAGGAGGTTATCCTGAGTAAGTGCAGTTCTATACTCCGCCACGAGATGGCAGAATTGTAGTAATAAATGAATAAACAAGGACAGCTACCTACGTTTATGTCCTGCTGCTGTTTTATGCTCCATTTCTAAACTCACATTTTTATTTTGCATAGCTTCAGCAAAAATGTTTACCCCTGCCTGCAGAATATATTACCAAAATATATCTATATTAACATAGTTTCATTAATTAAAGCAATAAGATTAAATCTGAACACAGAAGTGGCAACATAAAATCATAAAAACAAAACATAAGGACACGAAAATGAAAAACAGATCTATAAAAGAAAGAAGAGACAGAAAACCCGTTTCTCCATTGATTTTGTTTTTGTGTAGTTTTTTGGTTTTTTTTTGATATATGAACATTTTCTTCAGTCTGAACTGTAAGTGCTCCAGCTCTCTCCACCACATGACGA